>NC_089839.1:151809448-151946948 GCF_035609145.1 Eleutherodactylus coqui | reverse complement strand
CCGCCAGTCATCTGTTGCCGTAAATGTGAAGATGAAGAATAAACTCTCGCCAAGGTGAAGGTGCAGTGAAGGTCATACTTACTTGTAGCTGCAGCTAGGATTTCTGTCACCAAGAGCAAACATTTAATTCCCTGCCCCATCTCAGGTGTAAAAACCCTGACCAGGGTCTGTTGGTGCCCTTCCTGGCATCCAATACTGGGAGTACTCTATACAACCATGGAAGAGCCACCCATTCCACCCATGCTACACCCATTCCAAAGAGTACATAGAAATCTTTGTTGCCCCTAGCAACCTATCACAGCACAGCTTTAATTTTACCTCAGGAGTATAAATAATAAGAGCTGAGCTGTGATTGGTTACAGATTTGATAAATTAGGCCATCAAAGTTAACGACAGCCACACCGCCAAATATTCTCTATCCAGAGGGGCAGTCAGAGAGCCAGTATGGGCATTGTTACCACAATTGCTATGGTCGCAGCAGCCATTTTGTTACAGTCAGTTAGAGGGAGACCTGACTGTAAACAGAGAGACAATAAGTCAGAAGTCGGAAAAAGACGGAACATAAAATAAAACACAATAACTGGAGGGAATGACATTTATTATATGTAGTAAATAAAACATGATTAACCCCTTAGTGACGCCCCCATAGTCTTTTTATGTCCTGCCATTGCAGGACGTGTGGAGGGAAATAGCGCCGCTATCTCCCTCCATACAGTGCGGCCGTCAGCTGCTTATTACAGCTGACACCCGCAGGCAATAGCTGCAATCAGCCGCGGCATTTAAATCCCCTGATCGATGTTCGGGGGTCCTGTATGCCCCCCCCGCACGATGAGATCGAGGGAGCCGTGCAGGTGTCATGGCAGACGGGACCCTTCCGAAAGGCCCCATGGCTGTCTTGGCAGTATGCCCATCAAGTCATTCACATGGGGTGGCTTGGTAGGCTGCCTGTCAGAATGCAGTATGACTAGAGATGAGCGAGCGTACTCGTCCGAGCTTGATACTTGTTCGAGTATTAGGGTGTTCGAGATGCTCGTTACTCGAGACGAGCACCACGCGGTGCTCGACTCCATTACATTTCCTTGCCTGAGAAATTTGCGCGCTTTTCTGGCCAATAGAAACACAGGGAAGGCATTACAACTTCCTGTGACATTCCAGCCCTATCCCACCCCCCTGCAGTGAGTGGCTGGGGAGATCAGATGACACCCGAGTATTTAAATCTGCCCCGCCCGCGTCTCCCCACAGATGCACGCTGAGAGAGATCAGGGAAAGTGCTGTCTTGTTGTAGCTGCTATAGGGAGAGTGTTAGGTGTTATTTTAGTCTTCAAGAACTCCAACGGTCCTTCTTAGGGCCACATCTGACCGTGTGCACTACTGTTGAGGCTGCTTTTAGCAGTGTTGCACAATTTTATTTTTTTTTGTATATTGGGCGTGCAGACCATAGCGTCCTCAGTCTGCAGTCATTTTACAGAGTATAGGGGCAGTACTGGTGAGGCAGGGACAGTGGTACAGGGAAAGAGGTATACTGGCTATATAGGCAGTGGGCTATTTCCCAAAAAGTGGAAAAAAATACTATATTTGGCCTGCCTGTGACCGTCTTCAGTTTACTGCGTGTTTGCTGGGGGTAGAAGTCGCTGATTAATACTCAGCCTTGCGCATAATTGTTTCCTGGCTGCACTGGGCTTTCAGTAACCACAGTCATCCTCCAACAGGGAAATCCAAATGCAGGGTATATCAGAGGCAGTGGGCTTTTTCCCAAAAAGTGGAAAAAAATACTATATTTGGCCTGCCTGTGACCGTCTTCAGTTTACGGCGTGTGTGCTCGCGGTAGTAGTCGCTGATTAATACCCAGCCTTGCGCATAATTGTTTCCTGGCTGCACTGGGCTTTCAGTAACCACAGTCATCCTCCAACAGGGAAATCCAAATACAGGGTATATCAGAGGCAGTGGCCTTTTTCCCAAAAAGTGGAAAAAAATACTATATTTGGCCTGACTGTGACCTTCTTCAGTTTACGGCGTGTGTGCTGGCGGTAGTAGTCGCTGATTAATACCCAGCCTTGCGCATAATTGTTTCCTGGCTGCACTGGGCTTTCAGTAACTACAGTCATCCTCCAACAGGGAAATCCAAATACAGGGTATATCAGAGGCAGTGGGCTTTTTCCCAAAAAGTGGAAAAAAATACTATATTTGGCCTGCCTGTGACCTTCTTCAGTTTACGGCGTGTGTGCTGGCGGTAGTAGTCGCTGATTAATACCCAGCCTTGCGCATAATTGTTTCCTGGCTGCACTGGGCTTTCAGTAACCACAGTCATCCTCCAACAGGGAAATCCAAATGCAGGGTATATCAGAGGCAGTGGGCTTTTTCCCAAAAAGTGGAAAAAAATACTATATTTGGCCTGCCTGTGACCGTCTTCAGTTTACGGCGTGTGTGCTCGCGGTAGTAGTCGCTGATTAATACCCAGCCTTGCGCATAATTGTTTCCTGGCTGCACTGGGCTTTCAGTAACCACAGTCATCCTCCAACAGGGAAATCCAAATACAGGGTATATCAGAGGCAGTGGCCTTTTTCCCAAAAAGTGGAAAAAAATACTATATTTGGCCTGACTGTGACCTTCTTCAGTTTACGGCGTGTGTGCTGGCGGTAGTAGTCGCTGATTAATACCCAGCCTTGCGCATAATTGTTTCCTGGCTGCACTGGGCTTTCAGTAACTACAGTCATCCTCCAACAGGGAAATCCAAATACAGGGTATATCAGAGGCAGTGGGCTTTTTCCCAAAAAGTGGAAAAAAATACTATATTTGGCCTGCCTGTGACCGTGTACAGTTTACGGCGTGTGTGCTGGCGGTAGTAGCCGCTGATTAATACCCAGCCTTGCGCATAATTGTTTCCTGGCTCTGCTGTGTCTGTTACATGATCGCCGTCATCCCGCCAGAGGGAAAGAAAAAACATATATACGCTGCATACGGTGTCTGTCTGGTTTTACACCTCACCATTTTAAAAAAATTGAAGAAAAATAATTAAGGCCTACCACTGGCCTTTCGCCACTTGACTGGTTCTGCCCTGTGAATTCCAGTAGCTCAGTCATACGCACCTAGGTCTCACTACAGGCTTGCGCATAATTGTTTCCTGGCTCTGCTGTGCGTTCCGTAAGCGAAGTCAGCCTTCAACCACAGGCCAATAAGCGGCACATTTAATTACAGCGTTCTGTTTCTGCTCTACTCGTAATACACCATGCTGAGGGGTAGGGGTAGGCCTAGAGGACGTGGACGCGGGCGAGGACGCGGAGGCCCAAGTCAGGGTGTGGGCACAGGCCGAGCTCCTGGTCCAGGTGTATCACAGCCGACTGCTGCGAGATTAGGAGATAGGCAAGTTTCTGGGGTCCCGAGATTCATTTCACAATTAATGGGTCCACGCGGTAGACCTTTATTAGAAACTGAGCAGTGTGAGCAGGTCCTGTCATGGATGGCAGAAAGTGCATCCAGCAATCTATCGACCACCCAGTCTTCTACGCCGTCCACAGCTGCAACTCTGAATCCTCTGGCTGCTGCTCCTCCTTCCTCCCAGCCTCCTCACTCCATGAAAATGACACATTCTGAGGAGCAGGCAGACTCCCAGGAACTGTTCTCGGGCCCCTGCCGAGATTGGGCAGCAATGGTTCCTCTCCCACCGGAGCAGTTTGTCGTGACCGATGCCCAACCTTTGGAAAGTTCCCGGGGTCCGGGGGATGACGCTGGGGACTTCCGGCAACTGTCTCAAGAGCTTTCAGTGGGTGAGGAGGACGATGATGATGAGACACAGTTGTCTATCAGTGAGGTAGTAGTAAGGGCAGTAAGTCCGAGGGAGGAGCGCACAGAGGATTCGGAGGAAGAGCAGCTGGATGATGAGGTGACTGACCCCACCTGGTTTGCTAAGCCTACTGAGGACAGGTCTTCAGAGGGGGAGGCAAGTGCAGCAGCAGGGCAGGTTGGAAGAGGCAGTGCGGTGGCCAGGGGTAGAGGCAGGGCCAGACCGAATAATCCACCAACTGTTTCCCAAAGCGCCCCCCCCCCCGCACCATGCCACCCTGCAGAGGCCGAGGTGCTCAAAGGTGTGGCACCCCACAAGGTGGGACGAAGGCCGTTCACCGCCTCCGGTTTGCACCACTGCCTCTCCCCCTGTGCTCCAACCTGCCACTGCCATTCAACCCCCCTCTCAGGACACAGGCACGACCGTCTCCCGGCCTGCACCCACACGCTCACCTCCGCTGTCCTCGGCCCCATCCAGCAATGTCTCTCAGCGCAGCCTATCCAGACTGCTACTACTACTGAAATGGAACTAATACTGTGCTCCCCCTATACTGCTGCTAGTGATATGTTACTGGGGCCTGTCCAGACTGCTACTACTACTGAAATGGAACTAATACTGTGCTCCCCCTATACTGTTGCTAGTGATATGTTACTGGGGCCTGTCTTGACTGCTACTATTACTGAAATGGAACTAATACTGTGCTCCCCCTATACTGTTGCTAGTGATATGTTACTGGGGCCTGTCTTGACTGCTACTATTACTGAAATGGAACTAATACTGTGCTCCCCCTATACTGCTGCTAGTGATATGTTACGGGGGCCTGTCCAGACTGTTACTACTACTGAAATGGAACTAATACTGTGCTCCCCCTATACTGCTGCTAGTGATATGTTACTGGGGCCTGTCCCTAATGCTACCGCTGAAATGTTACTAATTCTGGGCTCTGCCTATACCGCTGCTAATGCTATGTCACTGGGGTGTGGAAACGGAGGCTTCCCAAAGACATGATGGCGGCGAGGCCATTTCCCACCAACGCGGTTACTGTTAAGGTACATATAACCACCGACACGTGGAGAGGGCACGTAGTGCCTCAAAAACATCCCCCTCCTCCTCCAACAATGAAAACATTCTTGGCAAATACCTTTGCATTGGTCCGTCTGGTGGCAGTCCAAGAATTTCACCTTTAAGGACACAACAACAGAGCTCCCCGCCACGGCCCACTTAATCCTGGCCACATTCCGAAAACCAACTAAATAAAACCGCGCTACTAGGTCCGCAGTCGCGACCACATTCCCACCAACGCAGTTACTGTTAAGGTACATATTACCAGTCTGACTGGGGCATGCACTGTGGGCCGAAGCCCACCTGTATTGTATCTGACGTTAGCTCTGCTGAGCAGGGCACTGCAATGGGATACATTTATGTACCGCCGATGGGTTCCAGGGAGCCACCCATGCTGTGGGTCCACAGGGACTTTACATTACAGATTTGTACCTGCCAGTGTCTATGTATTAAAAACCCCGGTCAGACTGGGGCATGCAGTGTGGGCCGAAGCCCACCTGCATTTAATCTGACGCTACCTCAGCTGTGCTGGGCACTGCAATGGGATTTGTTTATGTACCGCCGGTGGGTTCCAGGGAGCCACCCATGCTTTGTGTCCACACAGACTTCACATTAGGGAGTTGTACCTGCCTGTGTCTACTTATAAAAAAAAAACCCAGTCTGACTGGGGCATGCAGTGTGGGCCGAAGTCCACCTGCGTTTAATCTGATGTTACCTCAGCTGTGCTGGGCAATGCAATGGGATTTATTTATGTAACGCCGGTGGCTTCCTGGGACCCACCCATGCTGTCGGTCCACACGGAGTTATACCTGCCTGTGTCTACTTATAAAGAACCCCAGTCTGATTGGGGCATGTAGTGTCGGCCGAAACCCACCTGTATTTAATCTGACGTTAGCTTTACTATCCGGGGCACTGCATTGGGACAAACTACAGGAGAAATACAGCGCTGATGAGACGTGCACAGCTACGCTAGCATTGGAGTCCACTGTAGGCACGCGATTGCTGAGGGTTTGTGCAGAGGCCTATGTCCTGGGTGCAGTGAAAGTCCGCTTCCAGCCTAGGATTGCTGAATCTGTGGGCCGAGGCCTATGCCGTGGGCGCGGTGCAAGTCTGCCATGTTTGGCCGCTCAGATCAATTTTTTGTTCATGTCTTGGGTTTCCCAGGACCCACCTATACTGTTGGTGCAAACTTAGTTCCCATTGCGGTGTTTGACCTGTCTGGCACAAAGGCACTGACTGACTTGGGTAGGGGGCAGAGCGCTGACGGCTTTCCCCTTGCAGTGTGGATTGAGCTATGCGACACCTTGACAGAATGAATACTGTGTGGCACATGGATTCCCCATTGCTATGCCCACGTTTGCAGCTCCTGACGGAGGTGGCACAGGATTGGAGTTCTCATTGCTTCTGTACAGCATTGTGGGCTATCGCCCCGCCCCTTTTAAAGAGGGTCGCTGCCTGGCCCTGCCAACCCTCTGCAGTGTGTGCCTCCGGTTCCTCCTCATGGCAGACGCACTTATAAATAGACATGAGGGTGGTGTGGCTATGAGGCCAGCGTGTGGCATGAGGGCAGCTGAAGGCTGCGCAGGGACACTTTGGTGTGCGCTGTGGACACTGGGTCGTGCGGGGGGGTTGGGCAGCATGTAACCCAGGAGAAGTGGCAGCAGAGTGTCATGCAGGCAGTGATTGTGCTTTGTTGGAGGTAGTGTGGTGCTTAGCTAAGGTATGGCTTGCTAATGAGGGCTTTACAGAAGTAAAAATTGTTGGGGGGGGCCCACTCTTGCCGCTATTGTGGCTTAATAGTGGGACCTGGGAACTTGAGATGCAGCCCAACATGTAGCCCCTCACCTGCCCTATCCGTTTCTGTGTCGTTCCCATCACTTTCTTGAATTTCCCAGATTTTCCCAAATGAAAACCTTAGCGAGCATCGGCGATATACAAAAATGCTCAAGTAGCCCATTGACTTCAATGGGGTTCGTTACACGAAACGAACCCTCGAGCATCGCGGGAAGTTCGACTCGAGTAACGAGCACCCGAGCATTTTGGTGCTCGCTCATCTCTAAGTATGACGTAATGCTATGCCATTACATCATACTGCAGGAGCGATCAAAGCATCACTGGTTGTTGTCCCCTCCGGGGACTAAAAGAAAGTGTAAAAGTAAAAACAATAAATTTTTATTAATTAGTAAAAAAAAAGGAATAAAAGTAAAAAAAAAACAACATTTTGCCATATTTGCAATAAAAAAAAATCTAAATAATAAAGCAAAGATATGTGTATGGTATCTTTGCGTCTGTAAAAGTCCGATCTACCAGAGTAATTCCTTATTTACCCTGCACGGTAAACGACGTCCGAAAAAAAAAAAAAGAACGCCAGAAATGAGCTTTTTTGGTCATCCTATCTCCAAGAAAAAATGTAATTAAAAGCAATCAAAAAGTCGTTTGTATTCAAAAATGGTACCAATGGAAATGGCAGGACATACTGCACAAAATGAGCCCCAACACAACTATATTGATGGAAAAATAAAAACGTTACTGCGCTCAGAAAATGGAGAGAGAAAATAATATTAAAAAATTTTATATTTTTGAAAAAGTAGTACAGCAAAAAAAAAAAAATAGATACGTTTGGTATCATAGTAATCGTACTGACTCATTGCGTAAAGTTATCAGGTCATTTTTGTTGCAGTTTGTGAAAGCAGGACACACCGAAAGATAGCGGAATGTCATTTTTTTTCTATTTCTCTCCACTTAAAATTTTTTAAAACTTTTTTAGTACATTATAAGGTGCAATAAATAGTACCATTGAAAAATACAACTCATCCTGCAAAAAACAAGCCCTCATACAGCGACATTGATGGATAAATAAAGGGGCTATGATTTTTTAAAAGGGAGGAGGGAAAAAAATGGAAAAAAGCAAAAAAGCTCCGTTACTAAGGGGTTAATGCAAATTACTGAAACCTCTGGAAATAGTAAAAATATGGGAAAATGATACAATTCTGATTGTGTATGTAACGACTACCCAGCACTGTACATTGTATAATGGGGACAAATACAGACCGCAATGCCGCACGTTACACATAATCTAAGTAACAGTCTCTTCCATCAGCCGCAGTAACAGGTCCTCTGGTGGGACTCACAACACATAGCAAAATATATAATAGAGATAGTACTGCAGTGTAATCAGTGAAAGCTGCGATGTGATTGGCTGCTAGATAAGGTCACAAACCTCCCATTGTCAGTATGGATAAGCCCCGCCCCTGTGTGTTACATTACATATTACATCCCATAATGCATCATATTCAACTGCCAACCATGGAACACAACAGATCATCCGCCATTTATCTGCCACGGTATAATATGAAGAAACCCGTGTGGACCAGCGAATACAAAGTGCTGACGGTGTGAAGGTATTGTACGCTCATACTTGGGCAGAATCGGAATTAGGCTTTGTGTCACCCAGTAAAAAAGATTTTATTTCTTGCCCCACCCCTATGTCTACATCAGGGCCGAGGGTTGTTGGCGCCTTTTCTGGTACCCGATATTAGGGACAAATACTATGCAAAGCCCACCTGTTACACCCATTCCCTGAAAGTCACTGTCCAAATGTGTTATATGATCCATAGCAACAGTCAGAGAGCCAGTATGGGCACTGTCACTGCTGTTGCCATGGTAGCAGCAGCCATTTTGAAAAACGTGCATGCAGCTACTGGGCATAAATATAGACAGTGAGAGGATAACAAGGTAACTGATAGAAAATGATAGAAGATAAAGAGAAGCCACCACCAGAGAGGATGGAGAGAAGTGTTATATAGCAATGTGTAATATGAAGGCGCTCAGCTCCACGCCAGGCAATGTCTGCCTTCCTTCATTTCTCTATGGGAGCAGCTCCTCATGAAAGCATGCTTCTCAGCCCACAACCGGCCTCTTGTATCAAGTGTCTAATAGTTGTCAGGGGTTTCGGACTTTCATAAAGTAAGTTTCATGCTTTATTACATTGTTGTGCAGGGGGACAGTCAGAGGGCCAGTATGGGCCTTGTTACCACGGTTACTATGGTCGCAGCAGCCATTTTGTTACAGTCAGTTAGAGGGAGACCTGAATGTAAACAGAGAGACGATAAGTCAGAAGTCGGAAAAAGACGGAACATCAAATAAAACACAATAACTGGAGGGTAAGGAGATTTATTATATGAAGTAAATAAAACGTGATTAACCCCTTAGTGACGGCCCCATAGTCTTTTTATGTCCTGCCATTGCAGGACGTGTATGGAGGGAAATATGAGGCGACTATATAATTACTATTATTCTGAAGTCATGAAGCGCCAACATACTACACAGCGCTGTACAAGGGTAAATACAGTAGTACCAAGAGATCCTTACAGCAGTGGAGCTTACAATCTACGGCCTGCATCAGCTATAGACGGCCACATACATACAGGCATTTCATAGATCAGGCATTCTGAATTCTCTAACAGCGTATTTGTATTGGGGTATTTTCTCATAACTTTTCTGCTTTTCTTCCTAGGAGGTCTTTCATTTGCAACAGAAACATACAACACCTGCAAGCAACAAAGTATCAGCCAACAAATGGAGCTCGATGTGAAGATGAAGATGCAATCCTGCCGTTACTTCGTGCCAGGCAAGTCATTAGTAGTTAGGGCTGCCCCAATAGCAATAGTGCACCTCCTTAATGATCCCCAATAGCAATAGTGCTCCCCCTTATTGACCACAATAGCAATAGTGCTCCCCCTTATTGACCACAATAGCAATAGTGCTCCCCCTTAATGCCCCCAATAGCAATAGTGTGCCCCCTTAATAACCACAATAGCAATAGTGCTCCCCCTTAATGACCACATTAGCAATAGTGCACCTCCTTAATGATCCCCAATAGCAATAGTGCTCCCCCTTAATGAACACAATAGCAATAGTGTGCCCCCTTAATGCCCCAATAGCAATAGTGCGCCCCCTTAATAATCGCAATAGCAATAGTACTCACCCTTAATGGCCCTAATAGCAATAGTGTTCCCCCTTAATGGGCCCAGTAGCAATGCACAGTGTACTCTATTATTGGCCTTAACAACAATAGTGTGCCTCCTTAATGGCCAAAATAGCAATAGTGCGCTCCCTTAATAGGCCCAATACCAATAGTGCACCCCCTTAATGGGCCCAATAGCAAAAGTCCGCCTCCTTAATGGCCCCAATAGCAATAGTGCGCCCATTTAATGGCGCCAATAGCAATAGTATGCCCCATTATTGGCCCCATTAGCAATAGTGCCCCAAATAGTGGCTACAATGGTAATATTGCACTATTATTTTTGCAGGCATTAACTATAGTGCCCTGAATGCTAATGCTGCACTCTCTGAGTGGCCTCAATAATGGTGCGTCCCCAATAGTAACAGTGCTCCCCCATAGTGCCCTTGAGCAACAATCAGGGCAAGTAGTTTTACTCAATGATGACGATTGTGTTTGTTAAATCTGATTTGGCCCGATGCTTATCTAAACTGATTACCCATTACTGACTCCAGGGCTTGTTGTTTTCTTTGTTGCCTGCTTACTAGAGATGAGCGAGTATACTCGCTAAAGGCAATTGCTCGAGCGAGCATTGCCTTTAGCGAGTACCTGCCCGCTCGAGACTGAAGGTTCGGGTGCCGGCGGAGGGCAGGGAGCTGCGGGGGAGAGCGGGGAGGAACGGAGGGGAGATCTCTCTCTCCCTCTCTACCCCCCCCCCCCACTCCCTCCTGCTGACTGCCGCTACTCACTGCTCCCCTGTGCTGGCACCCAAACCTTCAGTCTCGAGCAGGCAGGTACTCGTTCATCTCTACTGCTTACTCCACCAGTCAGCGACTACTCTGGAAATGCAAGCTAGGGATTCGTAGCAGCGGAGTCCAGATCTCTGTACAGGGGTTAAAGGGTGAAAACCTGCGGTCCCTAGGCTCTGCTATCCAGAGTAGCCAGCGCCAAGTCTGGCTGTGGTAGTGCTATTGCTGAACAGGCAATTCAGAACACAAAAATGTTAAAGGAATTTAGCATTATTGGAAATTTGTTTGTAAAAAATTAAAAGCTAGGTTCTAGAGGTTATATGGGAGAGGGGTGGGGTTTGTGGGATAGGGAGGGAGGTGGTGGGGGTTCGTGGGATAGGGAGGGAGGTGGTGGGGTTTCGCGAGATAGGGAGAGAGGTGGTGGGGGTTCGTGGGATAGGGAGGGAGGGTGTGTATGGGATATTTATATTTTAAACTTGGCAATGTTTTAAAAGGGTATTCCGTTTCCAACAGGTTAGCCCCTAATGGCCCCAATTGCAATAGTGTGCCCACTTATTGGGCCCAATAGCAATAGTGCACCCCCTTACTGGCCTCAATTGCAATAGTGAACCTCCTTAATGGCCCCAATAGCAATACTGCTCCAATGGTAATATTGCACCATTATTTTTGGAGACATTAACTATAGTGGCCTGAATACTAATAGTGCACTCTCTTAGTGGCCTCAATAATAGTGCGTCACCAATAGTAATAGTGCTCCCCCTTAGTGCCCTTGAGCAACAATCATGGCAAGTAGTTTTACTCACTGAACCTGATTCTGTTTGTTAAATCTGATTTGGCCCGATGCTTATCTACACTGATTACCCATTACTGACTCTAGGGCTTGTTGTTTTCTTTGTTGCCTGCTTACTCCACCAGTCAGCGACTACTCTGGAGATGCAAGCTAGGGATTCGTAGCAGCGGAGTCCAGATCTCTGTACAGGGGTTAAAGGGTGAAAACCTGCGGTCCCTAGCCTCTGCTACCCAGAGTAGCCAGCGCCAAGTCTGGCTGTGGTAGTGCAATTGCTGAACAGGCAATTCCGAACACAAAAATGTTAGAGGAATTTAGCATTATAGGAAATTTGTTTGTAAAAAATAAAAGTTAGGTTCGAGAGGTTATATGGGAGAGGGGTGGGGTTTGTGGGATAGGGAGGGAGGGTGTGTATGGGATATTTATATTTTAAACTTGGCAATGTTTTAAAAGGGTATTCCGTTTCCAACAGGTTAGCCCCTAATGGCTCCAATTGCAATAGTGCACCCACTTATTGGCCCCAATAGCAATAGTGCGCCCCCTTAATGTCCCCAAAAGCAATAGTGCACCTCTTTAATGGCCCCAATAGCAATAGTGCTCCAATGGTAATATTGCACCATTATTTTTGGAGACATTAACTATAGTGGCCTGAATACTAATAGTGCACTCTCTTTGTGGCCTCAATAATAGTGCGTCCCCAATAGTGCCCTTGAGCAACATCCATGGCAAGTAGTTTTACTCACTGATACTGATTCTGTTTGTTAAATCTGATTTGGCCCGATGCTTATCTAAGCTGATTACCCATTACTGACTCTAGGGCTTGTTGTTTACTTTGTTGCCTACTTACTCCACCAGTCAGCGACTACTCTGGAGATGCAAGCTAGGGATTCGTAGCAGAGGAGTCCAGATCCCTGTACAGGGGTTAAAGGGTGAAAACCTGCGGTCCCTAGCCTCTGCTACCCAGAGTAGCCAGCGCCAAGTCTGGCTGTGGTAGTGCAATTGCTGAACAGGCAATTCCGAACACAAAAATGTTAGAGGAATTTAGCATTATAGGAAATTTGTTTGTAAAAAATAAAAGTTAGGTTCGAGAGGTTATATGGGAGAGGGGTGGGGTTTGTGGGATAGGGAGGGAGGTGGTGGGGTTTCGTGGGATAGGGAGGGAGGTGGTGGGGGTTTGTGGGATAGGGAGGGAGGGTGTGTATGGGATATTTATATTTTAAACTTGGCAATGTTTTAAAAAGGTATTCCGTTTCCAACAGGTTAGCCTCTAATGGCTCCAATTGCAATAGTGCGCCCACTTATTGGCCCCAATAGCAATATTGCGCCCCCTTAATGTCCCCAATAGCAATAGTGCACCTCTTTAATGGCCCCAATAGAAATAGTGCTCCAATCGTAATATTGCACCATTATTTTTGGAGACATTAACTATAGTGGCCTGAATACTAATAGTGCACTCTCTTAGTGGCCTCAATATTAGTGCGTCACCAATAGTAATAGTGCTCCCCCTTAGTGCCCTTGAGCAACAATCATGGCAAGTAGTTTTACTCACTGATCCTGATTCTGTTTGTTAAATCTGATTTGGCCCGATACTTATCTAAGCTGATTACCCATTACTGACTCCAGGGCTTGTTGTTTTCTTTGTTGCCTACTTACTCCACCAGTCAGCGACTACTCTGGAGATGCAAGCTAGGGATTCGTAGCAGAGGAGTCCAGATCCCTGTACAGGGGTTAAAGGGTGAAAACACGCGGTCCCTAGCCTCTGCTATCCAGAGTTGCCAGCGCCAAGTCTGGCTGTGGTAGTGCAATTGCTGAACAGGCAATTCCGAACACAAAAATGTTAGAGGAATTTAACATTATAGGAAATTTGTTTGTAAAAAATTAAAAGTTAGGTTCAAGAGGTTATATGGGAGAGGGGTGGGGTTTGTGGGATAGGGAGGGAGGTGGTGGGGTTTGTGGGATAGGGAGGGAGGTGGTGGGGGTTTGTGGGATAAGGAGGGAGGTGGTGGGGGTTTGTGGGATAGGGAGGGAGGTGGTGGGGTTTCGTGGGATAGGGAGGGAGGTGGTGGGGGTTTGTGGGATAGGGAGGGAGGGTGTGTATGGGATATTTATATTTTAAACTTGGCAATGTTTTAAAAGGGTATTCCGTTTCCAACAGGTTAGCCCCTAATGTCTCCAATTCCAATAGTGCACCCACTTATTGGCCCCAATAGCAATAGTGCGCCCCCTTAATGTCCCCAATAGCAATAGTGCACCTCCTTAATGGCCCCAATAGCAATAGTGCTCCAATGGTAATATTGCACAATTATTTTTGGTGATATTAACTATAGTGGCCTGAATACTAATAGTGCACTCTCTTAGTGGCCTCAATAATAGTGCGTCCCCAATAGTAATAGTGCTCCCCCTTAGTGCCCTTGAGCAACAATCATGGCAAGTAGTTTTACTCACTGATCCTGATTCTGTTTGTTAAATCTGATTTGGCCCGATACTTATCTAAGCTGATTACCCATTACTGACTCTAGGGCTTGTTGTTTTCTTTGTTGCCTGCTTACTCCACCAGTCAGCGACTACTCTGGAGATGCAAGCTAGGGATTCGTAGCAGCGGAGTCCAGATCCCTGTACAGGGGTTAAAGGGTGAAAACCTGCGGTCCCTAGCCTCTGCTACCCAGAGTAGCCAGCGCCAAGTCTGGCTGTGGTAGTGCAATTGCTGAACAGGCAATTCCGAACACAAAAATGTTAGAGGAATTTAGCATTATAGGAAATTTGTTTGTAAAAAAATAAAAGTTAGGTTCGAGAGGTTATATGGGAGAGGGGTGGGGTTTGTGGGATAGGGAGGGAGGTGGTGGGGTTTCTTGGGATAGGGAGGTGGTGGGGGTTTGTGGGATAGGGAGGGAGGGTGTGTATGGGATATTTATATTTTAAACTTGGCAATGTTTTAAAAGGGTATTCCGTTTCCAACAGGTTAGCCCCTAATGGCTCCAATTGCAATAGTGCGTCCACTTATTGGCCCCAATAGCAATAGTGCGCCCCCTTAATGTCCCCAATAGCAATAGTGCACCTCTTTAATGGCCCCAATAGCAATAGTGCTTCAATCGTAATATTGCACCATTATTTCGGAGACATTAACTATAGTGGCCTGAATAATAATAGTGCACTCTCTTAGTGGCCTCAATAATAGTGCGTCACCAATAGTAATAGTGCTCCCCCTTAGTGCCCTTGAGCAACAATCATGGCAAGTAGTTTTCCTCACTGATCCTGATTCTGTTTGTTAAATCTGATTTGGCCCGATAGTTATCTAAGCTGATTACCCATTACTGACTCTAGGGCTTCTTGTTTTCTTTGTTGCCTGCTTACTCCACCAGTCAGCGACTACTCTGGAGATGCAAGCTAGGGATTCGTAGCAGAGGAGTCCAGATCCCTGTACATGGGTTAAAGGGTGAAAACACGCGGTCCCTAGCCTCTGCCATCCAGAGTAGCCAGCGCCAAGTCTGGCTGTGGTAGTGCAATTGCTGAACAGGCAATTCCGAACACAAAAATGTTAGAGGAATTTAACATTATAGGAAATTTGTTTGTAAAAAATTAAAAGTTAGGTTCGGGAAGTTATATGGGAGAGGGGTGGGGTTTGTGGGATAGGGAGGGAGGTGGTGGGGTTTGTGGGATAGGGAGGGAGGTGGTGGGGGTTTGTGGGATAGGGAGGGAGGTGGTGGGGGTTTGTGGGATAGGGAGGGAGGTAGTGGGGTTTCGTGGGATAGGGAGGGAGGTGGTGGGGGTTTGTGGGATAGGGAGGGAGGGTGTGTATGGGATATTTATATTTTAAACTTGGCAATGTTTTAAAAGGGTATTCCGTTTCCAACAGGTTAGCCCCTAATGGCTCCAATTGCAATAGTGCACCCACTTATTGGCCCCAATAGCAATAGTGCGCCCACTTATTGGCCCCAATAGCAATAGTGCACCTCTTTAATGGCCCCAATAGCAATAGTGCTCCAATGGTAATATTGCACCATTATTTTTGGAGACATTAACTATAGTGGCCTGAATACTAATAGTGCACTCTCTTTGTGGCCTCAATAATAGTGCGTCCCCAATAGTAATAGTGCTCCCTCTTAGTGCCCTTGAGCAACAATCATGGCAAGTAGTTTTACTCACTCATACTGATTCTGTTTGTTAAATCTGATTTGGCCCAACGCTTATCTAAGCTGATTACCCATTACTGACTCTAGGGCTTGTTGTTTTCTTTGTTGCCTGCTTACTCCACCAGTCAGGGACTACTCTGGAGATGCAAGCTAGGGATTCGTAGCAGCGGAGTCCAGATCCCTGTACAGGAGTTAAAGGGTGAAAACCTGCGGTCCCTAGCCTCTGCTACCCAGAGTAGCCAGCGCTAAGTCTGGCTGTGGTAGTGCAATTGCTGAACAGGCAATTCCGAACAGAAAAATGTTAGAGGAATTTAGCATTATAGGAAATTTAATTGTAAAAATTTAAAAGTTAGGTTCAAGAGGTTATATGGGAGAGGGGTGGGGTTTGTGGGATAGGGAGGGAGGTGGTGGGGGTTCGTGGGATAGGGAGGGAGGTGGTGGGGTTTGTGGGATTGGGAGGGAGTTGGTGGGAGGTAGTGGGGTTTTTGTGGGATAGGGAGGGAGGGTGTGTATGGGATATTTATATGTTAAACTTGGCAATGTTTTAAAAGAGTATTCCGTTTCCAACAGGTTAGCCCCCAATGGCCCCAATTGCAATAGTGCACCCACTTATTGGCCCCAATAGCAATAGTGCACCTCCTTAATGGCCCCAATAGCAATAGTGCTCCAATGGTAATATTGCACTATTATTTTTGGAGACATTAACTATAGTGGCCTGCATACTAATAGTGCACTTTCTTAGTGGCCTCAATAATAGTGCATCCCCAATAGTAATAGTGCTCCCCCTTAGTGCCCTTGAGCAACAATCATGGCAAGTAGTTTTACTCACTGATGCTGATTCTGTTTGTTAAATCTGATTTGGCCCAATGCTTATCTACACTGATTACCCATTACTGACTCCAGGGCTTGTTGTTTTCTTTGTTGCCTGCTTACTCCACCAGTCAGCGACTACTCTGGAGATGCAAGCTAGGGATTCGTAGCAGCAGAGTCCAGATCCCTGTACAGGGGTTAAAGGGTGAAAACCTGCGGTCCCTAGCCTCTGCTACCCAGAGTAGCCAGCGCCAAGTCTGGCTGTGGTAGTGCAATTGCTGAACAGGCAATTCCGAACACAAAAATGTCAGAGGAATTTAGCATTATAGGAAATTTGTTTGCAAAAATTTAAAAGTTAGGTTCTAGAGGTTATATGGGAGAGGGGTGGGGTTTGTGGGATAGGGAGGGAGGTGGTGGCGGTTCGTGGGATAGGGAGGGAGGTGGTGGGGTTTGTGGGATAGGGAAGGAGTTGGTGGGAGGTAGTGGGGTTTTTGTGGGATAGGGAGGGAGGGTGTGTATGGGATATTTATATGTTAAACTTGGCAATGTTTTAAAAGAGTATTCCGTTTCCAACAGGTTAGCCCCTAATGGCCGCAATTGCAATACTGCGCCCACTTATTGGCCCCAATAGCAATAGTGCACCTCCTTAATGGCCCCAATAGCAATAGTGCTCCAATGGTAATATTGCACTATTATTTTTGGAGACATTAACTATAGTGACCGGAATACTAATATTGCACTTTCTTAGTGGCCTCAATAATAGTGCATCCCCAATAGTAATAGTGCTCCCCCTTAGTGCCCTTGAGCAACAATCATGGCAAGTAGTTTTACTCACTGATGCTGATTCTGTTTGTTAAATCTGATTTGGCCCAATGCTTCTCTACACTGATTACCCATTACTGACTCCAGGGCTTGTTGTTTTCTTTGTTGCCTGCTTACTCCACCAGTCAGCGACTACTCTGGAGATGCAAGCTAGGGATTCGTAGCAGCAGAGTCCAGATCCCTGTACAGGGGTTAAAGGGTGAAAACCCGTGGTCTCTAGCCTCTGCTACCCAGAGTAGCCAGCGCCAAGTCTGGCTGTGGTAGTGCAATTGCTGAACAGGCAATTCCGAACACAAAAATGTTAGAGGAATTTAGCATTATAGAAAATGTGTTTGTAAAAATTAAAAGTTAGGTTTGAGAGGTTATATGGGAGAGGGGTGGGGTTTGTGGGATAGGGAGGGAGGTGGTGGGGTTTGTGGGATAGGGAGGGAGTTGGTGGGAGGTAGTGGGGTTTTTGTGGGATAGGGAGGGAGGGTGTGTATGGGATATTTATAATTTAAACTTGGCAATGTTTTGAAAAGGTATTCTGTTTCCAACAGGTTAGCCCCTAATGGCCACAATTGCAATAGTGCGTCCACTTATTGGCCCCAATAGCAATAGTGCGCCCCCTTAATGTCCCCAATAGCAATAGTGCACCTCTTTAATGGCCCCAATAGCAATAGTGCTTCAATCGTAATATTGCACCATTATTTCGGAGACATTAACTATAGTGGCCTGAATAATAATAGTGCACTCTCTTAGTGGCCTCAATAATAGTGCGTCACCAATAGTAATAGTGCTCCCCCTTAGTGCCCTTGAGCAACAATCATGGCAAGTAGTTTTCCTCACTGATCCTGATTCTGTTTGTTAAATCTGATTTGGCCCGATAGTTATCTAAGCTGATTACCCATTACTGACTCTAGGGCTTCTTGTTTTCTTTGTTGCCTGCTTACTCCACCAGTCAGCGACTACTCTGGAGATGCAAGCTAGGGATTTGTAGCAGAGGAGTCCAGATCCCTGTACAGGGGTTAAAGGGTGAAAACCTGCGGTCCCTAGCCTCTGCTACCCAGAGTAGCCAGCGCCAAGTCTGGCTGTGGTAGTGCAATTGCTGAACAGGCAATTCCGAACAGAAAAATGTTAGAGGAATTTAGCATTATAGGAAATTTAATTGTAAAAATTTAAAAGTTAGGTTCAAGAGGTTATATGGGAGAGGGGTGGGGTTTGTGGGATAGGGAGGGAGGTGGTGGGGGTTCGTGGGATAGGGAGGGAGGTGGTGGGGTTTGTGGGATAGGGAGGGAGTTGGTGGGAGGTAGTGGGGTTTTTGTGGGATAGGGAGGGAGGGTGTGTATGGGATATTTATATGTTAAACTTGGCAATGTTTTAAAAGAGTATTCCGTTTCCAACAGGTTAGCCCCCAATGGCCCCAATTGCAATAGTGCACCCACTTATTGGCCCCAATAGCAATAGTGCACCTCCTTAATGGCCCCAATAGCAATAGTGCTCCAATGGTAATATTGCACTATTATTTTTGGAGACATTAACTATAGTGGCCTGCATACTAATAGTGCACTTTCTTAGTGGCCTCAATAATAGTGCATCCCCAATAGTAATAGTGCTCCCCCTTAGTGCCCTTGAGCAACAATCATGGCAAGTAGTTTTACTCACTGATGCTGATTCTGTTTGTTAAATCTGATTTGGCCCAATGCTTATCTACACTGATTACCCATTACTGACTCCAGGGCTTGTTGTTTTCTTTGTTGCCTGCTTACTCCACCAGTCAGCGACTACTCTGGAGATGCAAGCTAGGGATTCGTAGCAGCAGAGTCCAGATCCCTGTACAGGGGTTAAAGGGTGAAAACCTGCGGTCCCTAGCCTCTGCTACCCAGAGTAGCCAGCGCCAAGTCTGGCTGTGGTAGTGCAATTGCTGAACAGGCAATTCCGAACACAAAAATGTCAGAGGAATTTAGCATTATAGGAAATTTGTTTGCAAAAATTTAAAAGTTAGGTTCTAGAGGTTATATGGGAGAGGGGTGGGGTTTGTGGGATAGGGAGGGAGGTGGTGGCGGTTCGTGGGATAGGGAGGGAGGTGGTGGGGTTTGTGGGATAGGGAAGGAGTTGGTGGGAGGTAGTGGGGTTTTTGTGGGATAGGGAGGGAGGGTGTGTATGGGATATTTATATGTTAAACTTGGCAATGTTTTAAAAGAGTATTCCGTTTCCAACAGGTTAGCCCCTAATGGCCGCAATTGCAATACTGCGCCCACTTATTGGCCCCAATAGCAATAGTGCACCTCCTTAATGGCCCCAATAGCAATAGTGCTCCAATGGTAATATTGCACTATTATTTTTGGAGACATTAACTATAGTGACCGGAATACTAATAGTGCACTTTCTTAGTGGCCTCAATAATAGTGCATCCCCAATAGTAATAGTGCTCCCCCTTAGTGCCCTTGAGCAACAATCATGGCAAGTAGTTTTACTCACTGATCCTGATTCTGTTTGTTAAATCTGATTTGGCCCAATGCTTCTCTACACTGATTACCCATTACTGACTCCAGGGCTTGTTGTTTTCTTTGTTGCCTGCTTACTCCACCAGTCAGCGACTACTCTGGAGATGCAAGCTAGGGATTCGTAGCAGCAGAGTCCAGATCCCTGTACAGGGGTTAAAGGGTGAAAACCCGTGGTCTCTAGCCTCTGCTACCCAGAGTAGCCAGCGCCAAGTCTGGCTGTGGTAGTGCAATTGCTGAACAGGCAATTCCGAACACAAAAATGTTAGAGGAATTTAGCATTATAGAAAATGTGTTTGTAAAAATTAAAAGTTAGGTTTGAGAGGTTATATGGGAGAGGGGTGGGGTTTGTGGGATAGGGAGGGAGGTGGTGGGGTTTGTGCGATAGGGAGGGAGTTGGTGGGAGGTAGTGGGGTTTTTGTGGGATAGGGAGGGAGGGTGTGTATGTGATATTTATAATTTAAACTTGGCAATGTTTTGAAAAGGTATTCTGTTTCCAACAGGTTAGCCCCTAATGGCCACAATTGCAATAGTGTGCCCACTTATTGGCCCCAATAGCAATAGTGCACCCCCTTACTGGCCTCAATTGCAAAAGTGCACCTCCTTAATGGCCCCAATAGCAATAGTGCTCCAATGGTAATATTGCACCATTATTTTTGGTGATATTAACTATAGTGGCCTGAATACTAATAGTGCACTCTCTTAGTGGCCTCAATAATAGTGCGTCCCCAATAGTAATAGTGCTCCCCCTTAGTGCCCTTGAGCAACAATCATGGCAAGTAGTTTTACTCACTGATCCTGATTCTGTTTGTTAAATCTGATTTGGCCCGATACTTATCTAAGCTGATTACCCATTACTGACTCTAGGGCTTGTTGTTTTCTTTGTTGCCTGCTTACTCCACCAGTCAGCGACTACTCTGGAGATGCAAGCTAGGGATTCGTAGCAGCGGAGTCCAGATCCCTGTACAGGGGTTAAAGGGTGAAAACCTGCGGTCCCTAGCCTCTGCTACCCAGAGTAGCCAGCGCCAAGTCTGGCTGTGGTAGTGCAATTGCTGAACAGGCAATTCCGAACACAAAAATGTTAGAGGAATTTAGCATTATAGGAAATTTGTTTGTAAAAAAATAAAAGTTAGGTTCGAGAGGTTATATGGGAGAGGGGTGGGGTTTGTGGGATAGGGAGGGAGGTGGTGGGGTTTCTTGGGATAGGGAGGTGGTGGGGGTTTGTGGGATAGGGAGGGAGGGTGTGTATGGGATATTTATATTTTAAACTTGGCAATGTTTTAAAAGGGTATTCCGTTTCCAACAGGTTAGCCCCTAATGGCTCCAATTGCAATAGTGCGTCCACTTATTGGCCCCAATAGCAATAGTGCGCCCCCTTAATGTCCCCAATAGCAATAGTGCACCTCTTTAATGGCCCCAATAGCAATAGTGCTTCAATCGTAATATTGCACCATTATTTCGGAGACATTAACTATAGTGGCCTGAATAATAATAGTGCACTCTCTTAGTGGCCTCAATAATAGTGCGTCACCAATAGTAATAGTGCTCCCCCTTAGTGCCCTTGAGCAACAATCATGGCAAGTAGTTTTCCTCACTGATCCTGATTCTGTTTGTTAAATCTGATTTGGCCCGATAGTTATCTAAGCTGATTACCCATTACTGACTCTAGGGCTTCTTGTTTTCTTTGTTGCCTGCTTACTCCACCAGTCAGCGACTACTCTGGAGATGCAAGCTAGGGATTCGTAGCAGAGGAGTCCAGATCCCTGTACATGGGTTAAAGGGTGAAAACACGCGGTCCCTAGCCTCTGCCATCCAGAGTAGCCAGCGCCAAGTCTGGCTGTGGTAGTGCAATTGCTGAACAGGCAATTCCGAACACAAAAATGTTAGAGGAATTTAACATTATAGGAAATTTGTTTGTAAAAAATTAAAAGTTAGGTTCGGGAAGTTATATGGGAGAGGGGTGGGGTTTGTGGGATAGGGAGGGAGGTGGTGGGGTTTGTGGGATAGGGAGGGAGGTGGTGGGGGTTTGTGGGATAGGGAGGGAGGTGGTGGGGGTTTGTGGGATAGGGAGGGAGGTAGTGGGGTTTCGTGGGATAGGGAGGGAGGTGGTGGGGGTTTGTGGGATAGGGAGGGAGGGTGTGTATGGGATATTTATATTTTAAACTTGGCAATGTTTTAAAAGGGTATTCCGTTTCCAACAGGTTAGCCCCTAATGGCTCCACTTGCAATAGTGCACCCACGTATTGGCCCCAATAGCAATAGTGCGCCCCTTAATGTCCCCAATAGCAATAGTGCACCTCTTTAATGGCCCCAATAGCAATAGTGCTTCAATGGTAATATTGCACCATTATTTTTGGAGACATTAACTATAGTGGCCTGAATACTAATAGTGCACTTTCTTAGTGGCCTCAATATTAGTGCGTCACCAATAGTAATAGTGCTCCCCCTTAGTGCCCTTGAGCAACAATCATGGCAAGTAGTTTTACTCACTGATCCTGATTCTGTTTGTTAAATCTGATTTGGCCCGATACTTATCTAAGCTGATTACCCATTACTGACTCTAGGGCTTGTTGTTTTCTTTGTTGCCTACTTACTCCACCAGTCAGCGACTACTCTGGAGATGCAAGCTAGGGATTCGTAGCAGAGGAGTCCAGATCCCTGTACAGGGGTTAAAGGGTGAAAACCTGCGGTCCCTAGCCTCTGCTACCCAGAGTAGCCAGCGCCAAGTCTGGCTGTGGTAGTGCAATTGCTGAACAGGCAATTCCGAACAGAAAAATGTTAGAGGAATTTAGCATTATAGGAAATTTAATTGTAAAAATTTAAAAGTTAGGTTCAAGAGGTTATATGGGAGAGGGGTGGGGTTTGTGGGATAGGGAGGGAGGTGGTGGGGGTTCGTGGGATAGGGAGGGAGGTGGTGGGGTTTGTGGGATAGGGAGGGAGTTGGTGGGAGGTAGTGGGGTTTTTGTGGGATAGGGAGGGAGGGTGTGTATGGGATATTTATATGTTAAACTTGGCAATGTTTTAAAAGAGTATTCCGTTTCCAACAGGTTAGCCCCCAATGGCCCCAATTGCAATAGTGCACCCACTTATTGGCCCCAATAGCAATAGTGCACCTCCTTAATGGCCCCAATAGCAATAGTGCTCCAATGGTAATATTGCACTATTATTTTTGGAGACATTAACTATAGTGGCCTGCATACTAATAGTGCACTTTCTTAGTGGCCTCAATAATAGTGCATCCCCAATAGTAATAGTGCTCCCCCTTAGTGCCCTTGAGCAACAATCATGGCAAGTAGTTTTACTCACTGATGCTGATTCTGTTTGTTAAATCTGATTTGGCCCAATGCTTATCTACACTGATTACCCATTACTGACTCCAGGGCTTGTTGTTTTCTTTGTTGCCTGCTTACTCCACCAGTCAGCGACTACTCTGGAGATGCAAGCTAGGGATTCGTAGCAGCAGAGTCCAGATCCCTGTACAGGGGTTAAAGGGTGAAAACCTGCGGTCCCTAGCCTCTGCTACCCAGAGTAGCCAGCGCCAAGTCTGGCTGTGGTAGTGCAATTGCTGAACAGGCAATTCCGAACACAAAAATGTCAGAGGAATTTAGCATTATAGGAAATTTGTTTGCAAAAATTTAAAAGTTAGGTTCTAGAGGTTATATGGGAGAGGGGTGGGGTTTGTGGGATAGGGAGGGAGGTGGTGGCGGTTCGTGGGATAGGGAGGGAGGTGGTGGGGTTTGTGGGATAGGGAAGGAGTTGGTGGGAGGTAGTGGGGTTTTTGTGGGATAGGGAGGGAGGGTGTGTATGGGATATTTATATGTTAAACTTGGCAATGTTTTAAAAGAGTATTCCGTTTCCAACAGGTTAGCCCCTAATGGCCGCAATTGCAATACTGCACCCACTTATTGGCCCCAATAGCAATAGTGCACCTCCTTAATGGCCCCAATAGCAATAGTGCTCCAATGGTAATATTGCACTATTATTTTTGGAGACATTAACTATAGTGACCGGAATACTAATAGTGCACTTTCTTAGTGGCCTCAATAATAGTGCATCCCCAATAGTAATAGTGCTCCCCCTTAGTGCCCTTGAGCAACAATCATGGCAATTAGTTTTACTCACTGATGCTGATTCTGTTTGTTAAATCTGATTTGGCCCAATGCTTCTCTACACTGATTACCCATTACTGACTCCAGGGCTTGTTGTTTTCTTTGTTGCCTGCTTACTCCACCAGTCAGCGACTACTCTGGAGATGCAAGCTAGGGATTCGTAGCAGCAGAGTCCAGATCCCTGTACAGGGGTTAAAGGGTGAAAACCCGTGGTCTCTAGCCTCTGCTACCCAGAGTAGCCAGCGCCAAGTCTGGCTGTGGTAGTGCAATTGCTGAACAGGCAATTCCGAACACAAAAATGTTAGAGGAATTTAGCATTATAGAAAATGTGTTTGTAAAAATTAAAAGTTAGGTTTGAGAGGTTATATGGGAGAGGGGTGGGGTTTGTGGGATAGGGAGGGAGGTGGTGGGGTTTGTGGGATAGGGAGGGAGTTGGTGGGAGGTAGTGGGGTTTTTGTGGGATAGGGAGGGAGGGTGTGTATGGGATATTTATATGTTAAACTTGGCAATGTTTTAAAAGAGTATTCCGTTTCCAACAGGTTAGCCCCTAATGGCCGCAATTGCAATACTGCGCCCACTTATTGGCCCCAATAGCAATAGTGCACCTCCTTAATGGCCCCAATAGCAATAGTGCTCCAATGGTAATATTGCACTAATATTTTTGGAGACATTAACTATAGTGACCGGAATACTAATAGTGCACTTTCTTAGTGGCCTCAATAATAGTGCATCCCCAATAGTAATAGTGCTCCCCCTTAGTGCCCTTGAGCAACAATCATGGCAATTAGTTTTACTCACTGATCCTGATTCTGTTTGTTAAATCTGATTTGGCCCGATGCTTATCTACACTGATTACCCATTACTGACTCCAGGGCTTGTTGTTTTCTTTGTTGCCTGCTTACTCCACCAGTCAGCGACTACTCTGGAGATGCAAGCTAGGGATTCGTAGCAGCAGAGTCCAGATCCCTGTACAGGGGTTAAAGGGTGAAAACCTGCGGTCCCTAGCCTCTGCTACCCAGAGTAGCCAGCGCCAAGTCTGGCTGTGGTAGTGCAATTGCTGAACAGGCAATTCCGAACACAAAAATGTTAGAGGAATTTAGCATTATAGAAAATGTGTTTGTAAAAATTAAAAGTTAGGTTTGAGAGGTTATATGGGAGAGGGGTGGGGTTTATGGGATAGGGAGGGAGGTGGTGGGGGTTCGTGGGATAGGGAGGGAGGTGGTGGGGTTTGTGGGATAGGGAAGGAGTTGGTGGGAGGTAGTGGGGTTTTTGTGGGATAGGGAGGGAGGGTGTGTATGGGATATTTATATGTTAAACTTGGCAATGTTTTAAAAGAGTATTCCGTTTCCAACAGGTTAGCCCCTAATGGCCGCAATTGCAATACTGCGCCAACTTATTGGCCCCAATAGCAATAGTGCACCTCCTTAATGGCCCCAATAGCAATAGTGATCCAATGGTAATATTGCACTATTATTTTTGGAGACATTAACTATAGTGGCCTGAATACTAATAGTGCACTTTCTTAGTGGCCTCAATAAGAGTGCATCCCCAATAGTAATAGTGCTCCCCCTTAGTGCCCTTGAGCAACAATCATGGCAATTAGTTTTACTCACTGATGCTGATTCTGTTTGTTAAATCTGATTTGGCCCGATGCTTATCTACACTGATTACCCATTACTGACTCCAGGGCTTGTTGTTTTCTTTGTTGCCTGCTTACTCCACCAGTCAGCGACTACTCTGGAGATGCAAGCTAGGGATTCGTAGCAGCAGAGTCCAGATCCCTGTACAGGGGTTAAAGGGTGAAAACCTGCGGTCCCTAGCCTCTGCTACCCAGAGTAGCCAGCGCCAAGTCTGGCTGTGGTAGTGCAATTGCTGAACAGGCAATTCCGAACACAAAAATGTTAGAGGAATTTAGCATTATAGGAAATTTGTTTGTAAAAATTTAAAGGTTAGGTTCTAGAGGTTATATGGGAGAGGGGTGGGGTTTGAGGGATAGGGAGGGAGGTGGTGGGGGTTCGTGGGAAAGGGAGGGAGGTGGTGGGGTTTGTGGGATAGGGAGGGAGTTGGTGGGAGGTAGTAGGGTTTTTGTGGGATAGGGAGGGAGGGTGTGTATGGGATATTTATTTGTTATACTTGGCAATGTTTTAAAAGAGTATTCCGTTTCCAAGAGGTTAGCCCCTAATGGCCCCAGTGGCAATAGTGCGCCCACTTATTGGCCCCAATAGCAATAGTGCACCTCCTTAATGGCCCCAATAGCAATACTGCTCCAATGGTAATATTGCACTATTATTTTTGGAGACATTAACTATAGTGACCGGAATACTAATAGTGCACTTTCTTAGTGGCCTCAATAATAGTGCATCCCCAATAGTAATAGTGCTCCCCCTTAGTGCCCTTGAGCAACAATCATGGCAATTAGTTTTACTCACTGATCCTGATTCTGTTTGTTAAATCTGATTTGGCCCAATGCTTATCTACACTGATTACCCATTACTGACTCCAGGGCTTGTTGTTTTCTTTGTTGCCTGCTTACTCCACCAGTCAGCGACTACTCTGGAGATGCAAGCTAGGGATTCGTAGCAGCAGAGTCCAGATCCCTGTACAGGGGTTAAAGGGTGAAAACCTGCGGTCCCTAGCCTCTGCTACCCAGAGTAGCCAGCGCCAAGTCTGGCTGTGGTAGTGCAATTGCTGAACAGGCAATTCCGAACACAAAAATGTCAGAGGAATTTAGCATTATAGGAAATTTGTTTGCAAAAATTTAAAAGTTAGGTTCTAGAGGTTATATGGGAGAGGGGTGGGGTTTGTGGGATAGGGAGGGAGGTGGTGGCGGTTCGTGGGATAGGGAGGGAGGTGGTGGGGTTTGTGGGATAGGGAAGGAGTTGGTGGGAGGTAGTGGGGTTTTTGTGGGATAGGGAGGGAGGGTGTGTATGGGATATTTATATGTTAAACTTGGCAATGTTTTAAAAGAGTATTCCGTTTCCAACAGGTTAGCCCCTAATGGCCGCAATTGCAATAGTGCGCCCACTTATTGGCCCCAATAGCAATAGTGCACCTCCTTAATGGCCCCAATAGCAATACTGCTCCAATGGTAATATTGCACTATTATTTTTGGAGACATTAACTATAGTGACCGGAATACTAATAGTGCACTTTCTTAGTGGCCTCAATAATAGTGCATCCCCAATAGTAATAGTGCTCCCCCTTAGTGCCCTTGAGCAACAATCATGGCAATTAGTTTTACTCACTGATCCTGATTCTGTTTGTTAAATCTGATTTGGCCCGATGCTTATCTACACTGATTACCCATTACTGACTCCAGGGCTTGTTGTTTTCTTTGTTGCCTGCTTACTCCACCAGTCAGCGACTACTCTGGAGATGCAAGCTAGGGATTCGTAGCAGCAGAGTCCAGATCCCTGTACAG
Organism: Eleutherodactylus coqui; assembly: GCF_035609145.1. Lineage (NCBI taxonomy): Eukaryota > Metazoa > Chordata > Amphibia > Anura > Eleutherodactylidae > Eleutherodactylus > Eleutherodactylus coqui. The sequence continues at coordinate 151,919,792 of NC_089839.1, read as the reverse complement.
GGGTTAAAGGGTGAAAACCTGCGGTCCCTAGCCTCTGCTACCCAGAGTAGCCAGCGCCAAGTCTGGCTGTGGTAGTGCAATTGCTGAACAGGCAATTCCGAACACAAAAATGTTAGAGGAATTTAGCATTATAGAAAATGTGTTTGTAAAAATTAAAAGTTAGGTTTGAGAGGTTATATGGGAGAGGGGTGGGGTTTATGGGATAGGGAGGGAGGTGGTGGGGGTTCGTGGGATAGGGAGGGAGGTGGTGGGGTTTGTGGGATAGGGAAGGAGTTGGTGGGAGGTAGTGGGGTTTTTGTGGGATAGGGAGGGAGGGTGTGTATGGGATATTTATATGTTAAACTTGGCAATGTTTTAAAAGAGTATTCCGTTTCCAACAGGTTAGCCCCTAATGGCCGCAATTGCAATACTGCGCCAACTTATTGGCCCCAATAGCAATAGTGCACCTCCTTAATGGCCCCAATAGCAATAGTGATCCAATGGTAATATTGCACTATTATTTTTGGAGACATTAATTATAGTGACCGGAATACTAATAGTGCACTTTCTTAGTGGCCTCAATAATAGTGCATCCCCAATAGTAATAGTGCTCCCCCTTAGTGCCCTTGAGCAACAATCATGGCAATTAGTTTTACTCACTGATGCTGATTCTGTTTGTTAAATCTGATTTGGCCCGATGCTTATCTACACTGATTACCCATTACTGACTCCAGGGCTTGTTGTTTTCTTTGTTGCCTGCTTACTCCACCAGTCAGCGACTACTCTGGAGATGCAAGCTAGGGATTCGTAGCAGCAGAGTCCAGATCCCTGTACAGGGGTTAAAGGGTGAAAACCTGCGGTCCCTAGCCTCTGCTACCCAGAGTAGCCAGCGCCAAGTCTGGCTGTGGTAGTGCAATTGCTGAACAGGCAATTCCGAACACAAAAATGTTAGAGGAATTTAGCATTATAGGAAATTTGTTTGTAAAAATTTAAAGGTTAGGTTCTAGAGGTTATATGAGAGAGGGGTGGGGTTTGTGGGATAGGGAGGGAGGTGGTGGGGGTTCGTGGGAAAGGGAGGGAGGTGGTGGGGTTTGTGGGATAGGGAGGGAGTTGGTGGGAGGTAGTTGGGTTTTTGTGGGATAGGGAGGGAGGGTGTGTATGGGATATTTATTTGTTATACTTGGCAATGTTTTAAAAGAGTATTCCGTTTCCAAGAGGTTAGCCCCTAATGGCCGCAATTGCAATACTGCGCCAACTTATTGGCCCCAATAGCAATAGTGCACCTCCTTAATGGCCCCAATAGCAATAGTGATCCAATGGTAATATTGCACTATTATTTTTGGAGACATTAACTATAGTGACCGGAATACTAATAGTGCACTTTCTTAGTGGCCTCAATAAGAGTGCATCCCCAATAGTAATAGTGCTCCCCCTCAGTGCCCTTGAGCAACAATCATTGCAAGTAGTTTTACTCACTGATGCTGATTCTGTTTGTTAAATCTGATTTGGCCCAATGCTTATCTACACTGATTACCCATTACTGACTCCAGGGCTTGTTGTTTTCTTTGTTGCCTGCTTACTCCACCAGTCAGCGACTACTCTGGAGATGCAAGCTAGGGATTCGTAGCAGCAGAGTCCAGATCCCTGTACAGGGGTTAAAGGGTGAAAACCTGTGGTCCCTAGCCTCTGCTACCCAGAGTAGCCAGCGCCAAGTCTGGCTGTGGTAGTGCAATTGCTGAACAGGCAATTCCGAACACAAAAATGTTAGAGGAATTTAGCATTATAGGAAATTTGTTTGTAAAAATTTAAAAGTTAGGTTCTAGAGGTTATATGGGAGAGGGGTGGGGTTTGTGGGATAGGGAGGGAGGTGGTGGGGGTTCGTGGGATAGGGAGGGAGGTGGTGGGGTTTGTGGGATAGGGAAGGAGTTGGTGGGAGGTAGTGGGGTTTTTGTGGGATAGGGAGGGAGGGTGTGTATGGGATATTTATATGTTAAACTTGGCAATGTTTTAAAAGAGTATTCCGTTTCCAACAGGTTAGCCCCTAATGGCCCCAATTGCAATAGTGCGCCCACTTATTGGCCCCAATAGCAATAGTGCACCTCCTTAATGGCCCCAATAGCAATACTGCTCCAATGGTAATATTGCACTATTATTTTTGGAGACATTAACTATAGTGACCGGAATACTAATAGTGCACTTTCTTAGTGGCCTCAATAATAGTGCATCCCCAATAGTAATAGTGCTCCCCCTTAGTGCCCTTGAGCAACAATCATGGCAAGTAGTTTTACTCACTGATGCTGATTCTGTTTGTTAAATCTGATTTGGCCCAATGCTTATCTACACTGATTACCCATTACTGACTCCAGGGCTTGTTGTTTTCTTTGTTGCCTGCTTACTCCACCAGTCAGCGACTACTCGAGATGCAAGCTAGGGATTCGTAGCAGCAGAGTCCAGATCCCTGTACAGGGGTTAAAGGGTGAAAACCTGCGGTCCCTAGCCTCTGCTACCCAGAGTAGCCAGCGCCAAGTCTGGCTGTGGTAGTGCAATTGCTGAACAGGCAATTCCGAACACAAAAATGTTAGAGGAATTTAGCATTATAGAAAATGTGTTTGTAAAAATTAAAAGTAAGGTTTCAGAGGTTATATGGGAGAGGGGTGGGGTTTGTGGGATAGGGAGGGAGGTGGTGGGGTTTGTGGGATAGGGAAGGAGTTGGTGGGAGGTAGTGGGGTTTTTGTGGGATAGGGAGGGAGGGTGTGTATGGGATATTTATATGTTAAACTTGGCAATGTTTTAAAAGAGTATTCCGTTTCCAACAGGTTAGCCCCTAATGGCCGCAATTGCAATACTGCGCCAACTTATTGGCCCCAATAGCAATAGTGCACCTCCTTAATGGCCCCAATAGCAATAGTGATCCAATGGTAATATTGCACTATTATTTTTGGAGACATTAACTATAGTGACCGGAATACTAATAGTGCACTTTCTTAGTGGCCTCAATAATAGTGCATCCCCAATAGTAATAGTGCTCCCCCTTAGTGCCCTTGAGCAACAATCATGGCAATTAGTTTTACTCACTGATGCTGATTCTGTTTGTTAAATCTGATTTGGCCCGATGCTTATCTACACTGATTACCCATTACTGACTCCAGGGCTTGTTGTTTTCTTTGTTGCCTGCTTACTCCACCAGTCAGCGACTACTCTGGAGATGCAAGCTAGGGATTCGTAGCAGCAGAGTCCAGATCCCTGTACAGGGGTTAAAGGGTGAAAACCTGCGGTCCCTAGCCTCTGCTACCCAGAGTAGCCAGCGCCAAGTCTGGCTGTGGTAGTGCAATTGCTGAACAGGCAATTCCGAACACAAAAATGTTAGAGGAATTTAGCATTATAGGAAATTTGTTTGTAAAAATTTAAAGGTTAGGTTCTAGAGGTTATATGGGAGAGGGGTGGGGTTTGTGGGATAGGGAGGGAGGTGGTGGGGGTTCGTGGGATAGGGAGGGAGGTGGTGGGGTTTGTGGGATAGGGAGGGAGTTGGTGGGAGGTAGTGGGGTTTTTGTGGGATAGGGAGGGAGGGTGTGTATGGGATATTTATTTGTTATACTTGGCAATGTTTTAAAAGAGTATTCCGTTTCCAAGAGGTTAGCCCCTAATGGCCCCAGTGGCAATAGTGCGCCCACTTATTGGCCCCAATAGCAATAGTGCACCTCCTTAATGGCCCCAATAGCAATACTGCTCCAATGGTAATATTGGACTATTATTTTTGGAGACATTAACTATAGTGACCTAAATAATAATAGTGCACTTTCTTAGTGGCCTCAATAGGAGTGCATCCCCAATAGTAATAGTGCTCCCCCTTAGTGCCCTTGAGCAACAATCATGGCAAGTAGTTTTACTCACTGATGCTGATTCTGTTTGTTAAATCTGATTTGGCCCGATGCTTATCTACACTGATTACCCATTACTGACTCCAGGGCTTGTTGTTTTCTTTGTTGCCTGCTTACTCCACCAGTCAGCGACTACTCTGGAGATGCAAGCTAGGGATTCGTAGCAGCAGAGTCCAGATCCCTGTACAGGGGTTAAAGGGTGAAAACCTGCGGTCCCTAGCCTCTGCTACCCAGAGTAGCCAGCGCCAAGTCTGGCTGTGGTAGTGCAATTGCTGAACAGGCAATTCCGAACACAAAAATGTTAGAGGAATTTAGCATTATAGGAAATTTGTTTGTAAAAATTTAAAAGTTAGGTTCTAGAGGTTATATGGGAGAGGGGTGGGGTTTGTGGGATAGGGAGGGAGGTGGTGGGGGTTCGTGGGATAGGGAGGGAGGTGGTGGGGTTTGTGGGATAGGGAGGGAGGTGGTGGGAGGTAGTGGGGTTTTTGTGGGATAGGGAGGGAGGGTGTGTATGGGATATTTATTTGTTATACTTGGCAATGTTTTAAAAGAGTGTTCCGTTTCCAACAGGTTAGCCCCTAATGGCCGCAATTGCAATACTGCGCCCACATATTGGCCCCAATAGCAATAGTGCACCTCCTTAATGGCCCCAATAGCAATTGTGCTCCAATGGTAATATTGCACTATTATTTTTGGAGACATTAACTATAGTGACCTGAATACTAATAGTGCACTTTCTTAGTGGCCTCAGTAATAGTGCATCCCCAATAGTAATAGTTCTCCCCCTTAGTGCCCTTGAGCAACAATCATGGCAAGTAGTTTTACTCACTGATGCTGATTCTGTTTGTTAAATCTGATTTGGCCCAATGCTTATCTACACTGATTACCCATTACTGACTCCAGGGCTTGTTGTTTTCTTTGTTGCCTGCTTACTCCACCAGTCAGCGACTACTCGAGATGCAAGCTAGGGATTCGTAGCAGCAGAGTCCAGATCCCTGTACAGGGGTTAAAGGGTGAAAACCTGCGGTCCCTAGCCTCTGCTACCCAGAGTAGCCAGCGCCAAGTCTGGCTGTGGTAGTGCAATTGCTGAACAGGCAATTCCGAACACAAAAATGTTAGAGGAATTTAGCATTATAGAAAATGTGTTTGTAAAAATTAAAAGTAAGGTTTCAGAGGTTATATGGGAGAGGGGTGGGGTTTGTGGGATAGGGAGGGAGGTGGTGGGGTTTGTGGGATAGGGAAGGAGTTGGTGGGAGGTAGTGGGGTTTTTGTGGGATAGGGAGGGAGGGTGTGTATGGGATAATTATTTGTTATACTTGGCAATGTTTTAAAAGAGTATTCCGTTTCCAAGAGGTTAGCCCCTAATGGCCGCAATTGCAATACTGCGCCAACTTATTGGCCCCAATAGCAATAGTGCACCTCCTTAATGGCCCCAATAGCAATAGTGATCCAATGGTAATATTGCACTATTATTTTTGGAGACATTAACTATAGTGACCGGAATACTAATAGTGCACTTTCTTAGTGGCCTCAATAATAGTGCATCCCCAATGGTAATAGTGCTCCCCCTTAGTGCCCTTGAGCAACAATCATGGCAATTAGTTTTACTCACTGATGCTGATTCTGTTTGTTAAATCTGATTTGGCCCGATGCTTATCTACACTGATTACCCATTACTGACTCCAGGGCTTGTTGTTTTCTTTGTTGCCTGCTTACTCCACCAGTCAGCGACTACTCTGGAGATGCAAGCTAGGGATTCGTAGCAGCAGAGTCCAGATCCCTGTACAGGGGTTAAAGGGTGAAAACCTGCGGTCCCTAGCCTCTGCTACCCAGAGTAGCCAGCGCCAAGTCTGGCTGTGGTAGTGCAATTGCTGAACAGGCAATTCCGAACACAAAAATGTTAGAGGAATTTAGCATTATAGGAAATTTGTTTGTAAAAATTTAAAGGTTAGGTTCTAGAGGTTATATGGGAGAGGGGTGGGGTTTGTGGGATAGGGAGGGAGGTGGTGGGGGTTCGTGGGAAAGGGAGGGAGGTGGTGGGGTTTGTGGGATAGGGAGGGAGTTGGTGGGAGGTAGTTGGGTTTTTGTGGGATAGGGAGGGAGGGTGTGTATGGGATATTTATTTGTTATACTTGGCAATGTTTTAAAAGAGTATTCCGTTTCCAAGAGGTTAGCCCCTAATGGCCCCAGTGGCAATAGTGCGCCCACTTATTGGCCCCAATAGCAATAGTGCACCTCCTTAATGGCCCCAATAGCAATACTGCTCCAATGGTAATATTGCACTATTATTTTTGGAGACATTAACTATAGTGACCTGAATAATAATAGTGCACTTTCTTAGTGGCCTCAATAAGAGTGCATCCCCAATAGTAATAGTGCTCCCCCTCAGTGCCCTTGAGCAACAGTCATTGCAAGTAGTTTTACTCACTGATGCTGATTCTGTTTGTTAAATCTGATTTGGCCCAATGCTTATCTACACTGATTACCCATTACTGACTCCAGGGCTTGTTGTTTTCTTTGTTGCCTGCTTACTCCACCAGTCAGCGACTACTCTGGAGATGCAAGCTAGGGATTCGTAGCAGCAGAGTCCAGATCCCTGTACAGGGGTTAAAGGGTGAAAACCTGTGGTCCCTAGCCTCTGCTACCCAGAGTAGCCAGCGCCAAGTCTGGCTGTGGTAGTGCAATTGCTGAACAGGCAATTCCGAACACAAAAATGTTAGAGGAATTTAGCATTATAGGAAATTTGTTTGTAAAAATTTAAAAGTTAGGTTCTAGAGGTTATATGGGAGAGGGGTGGGGTTTGTGGGATAGGGAGGGAGGTGGTGGGGGTTCGTGGGATAGGGAGGGAGGTGGTGGGGTTTGTGGGATAGGGAAGGAGTTGGTGGGAGGTAGTGGGGTTTTTGTGGGATAGGGAGGGAGGGTGTGTATGGGATATTTATATGTTAAACTTGGCAATGTTTTAAAAGAGTATTCCGTTTCCAACAGGTTAGCCCCTAATGGCCCCAATTGCAATAGTGCGCCCACTTATTGGCCCCAATAGCAATAGTGCACCTCCTTAATGGCCCCAATAGCAATACTGCTCCAATGGTAATATTGCACTATTATTTTTGGAGACATTAACTATAGTGACCGGAATACTAATAGTGCACTTTCTTAGTGGCCTCAATAATAGTGCATCCCCAATAGTAATAGTGCTCCCCCTTAGTGCCCTTGAGCAACAATCATGGCAAGTAGTTTTACTCACTGATGCTGATTCTGTTTGTTAAATCTGATTTGGCCCAATGCTTATCTACACTGATTACCCATTACTGACTCCAGGGCTTGTTGTTTTCTTTGTTGCCTGCTTACTCCACCAGTCAGCGACTACTCGAGATGCAAGCTAGGGATTCGTAGCAGCAGAGTCCAGATCCCTGTACAGGGGTTAAAGGGTGAAAACCTGCGGTCCCTAGCCTCTGCTACCCAGAGTAGCCAGCGCCAAGTCTGGCTGTGGTAGTGCAATTGCTGAACAGGCAATTCCGAACACAAAAATGTTAGAGGAATTTAGCATTATAGAAAATGTGTTTGTAAAAATTAAAAGTAAGGTTTCAGAGGTTATATGGGAGAGGGGTGGGGTTTGTGGGATAGGGAGGGAGGTGGTGGGGTTTGTGGGATAGGGAAGGAGTTGGTGGGAGGTAGTGGGGTTTTTGTGGGATAGGGAGGGAGGGTGTGTATGGGATATTTATATGTTAAACTTGGCAATGTTTTAAAAGAGTATTCCGTTTCCAACAGGTTAGCCCCTAATGGCCGCAATTGCAATACTGCGCCAACTTATTGGCCCCAATAGCAATAGTGCACCTCCTTAATGGCCCCAATAGCAATAGTGATCCAATGGTAATATTGGACTATTATTTTTGGAGACATTAACTATAGTGACCTAAATAATAATAGTGCACTTTCTTAGTGGCCTCAATAAGAGTGCATCCCCAATAGTAATAGTGCTCCCCCTTAGTGCCCTTGAGCAACAATCATGGCAAGTAGTTTTACTCACTGATGCTGATTCTGTTTGTTAAATCTGATTTGGCCCAATGCTTATCTACACTGATTACCCATTACTGACTCCAGGGCTTGTTGTTTTCTTTGTTGCCTGCTTACTCCACCAGTCAGCGACTACTCTGGAGATGCAAGCTAGGGATTCGTAGCAGCAGAGTCCAGATCCCTGTACAGGGGTTAAAGGGTGAAAACCTGCGGTCCCTAGCCTCTGCTACCCAGAGTAGCTAGCGCCAAGTCTGGCTGTGGTAGTGCAATTGCTGAACAGGCAATTCCGAACACAAAAATGTTAGAGGAATTTAGCATTATAGGAAATTTGTTTGTAAAAATTTAAAAGTTAGGTTCTAGAGGTTATATGGGAGAGGGGTGGGGTTTGTGGGATAGGGAGGGAGGTGGTGGGGGTTCGTGGGATAGGGAGGGAGGTGGTGGGGTTTGTGGGATAGGGAGGGAGGTGGTGGGAGGTAGTGGGGTTTTTGTGGGATAGGGAGGGAGGGTGTGTATGGGATATTTATTTGTTATACTTGGCAATGTTTTAAAAGAGTATTCCGTTTCCAACAGGTTAGCCCCTAATGGCCCCAATTGCAATAGTGCGCCCACTTATTGGCCCCAATAGCAATAGTGCACCTCCTTAATGGCCCCAATAGCAATACTGCTCCAATGGTAATATTGCACTATTATTTTTGGAGACATTAACTATAGTGACCGGAATACTAATAGTGCACTTTCTTAGTGGCCTCAATAATAGTGCATCCCCAATAGTAATAGTGCTCCCCCTTAGTGCCCTTGAGCAACAATCATGGCAATTAGTTTTACTCACTGATCCTGATTCTGTTTGTTAAATCTGATTTGGCCCGATGCTTATCTACACTGATTACCCATTACTGACTCCAGGGCTTGTTGTTTTCTTTGTTGCCTGCTTACTCCACCAGTCAGCGACTACTCTGGAGATGCAAGCTAGGGATTCGTAGCAGCAGAGTCCAGATCCCTGTACAGGGGTTAAAGGGTGAAAACCTGCGGTCCCTAGCCTCTGCTACCCAGAGTAGCCAGCGCCAAGTCTGGCTGTGGTAGTGCAATTGCTGAACAGGCAATTCCGAACACAAAAATGTTACAGGAATTTAGCATTATAGAAAATGTGTTTGTAAAAATTAAAAGTTAGGTTTGAGAGGTTATATGGGAGAGGGGTGGGGTTTGTGGGATAGGGAGGGAGGTGGTGGGGGTTCGTGGGATAGGGAGGGAGGTGGTGGGGGTTCGTGGGATAGAGAGGGAGGTGGTGGGGTTTGTGGGATAGGGAGGCAGTTGGTGGGAGGTAGTTGGGTTTTTGTGGGATAGGCAGGGAGGGTGTGTATGGGATATTTATTTGTTATACTTGGCAATGTTTTAAAAGAGTATTCCGTTTCCAACAGGTTAGCCCCTAATGGCCGCAATTGCAATACTGCGCCCACATATTGGCCCCAATAGCAATAGTGCACCTCCTTAATGGCCCCAATAGCAATTGTGCTCCAATGGTAATATTGCACTATTATTTTTGGAGACATTAACTATAGTGACCTGAATACTAATAGTGCACTTTCTTAGTGGCCTCAGTAATAGTGCATCCCCAATAGTAATAGTGCTCCCCCTTAGTGCCCTTGAGCAACAATCATGGCAAGTAGTTTTACTCACTGATGCTGATTCTGTTTGTTAAATCTGATTTGGCCCAATGCTTATCTACACTGATTACCCATTACTGACTCCAGGGCTTGTTGTTTTCTTTGTTGCCTGCTTACTCCACCAGTCAGCGACTACTCGAGATGCAAGCTAGGGATTCGTAGCAGCAGAGTCCAGATCCCTGTACAGGGGTTAAAGGGTGAAAACCTGCGGTCCCTAGCCTCTGCTACCCAGAGTAGCCAGCGCCAAGTCTGGCTGTGGTAGTGCAATTGCTGAACAGGCAATTCCGAACACAAAAATGTTAGAGGAATTTAGCATTATAGAAAATGTGTTTGTAAAAATTAAAAGTAAGGTTTCAGAGGTTATATGGGAGAGGGGTGGGGTTTGTGGGATAGGGAGGGAGGTGGTGGGGTTTGTGGGATAGGGAAGGAGTTGGTGGGAGGTAGTGGGGTTTTTGTGGGATAGGGAGGGAGGGTGTGTATGGGATAATTATTTGTTATACTTGGCAATGTTTTAAAAGAGTATTCCGTTTCCAAGAGGTTAGCCCCTAATGGCCGCAATTGCAATACTGCGCCAACTTATTGGCCCCAATAGCAATAGTGCACCTCCTTAATGGCCCCAATAGCAATAGTGATCCAATGGTAATATTGCACTATTATTTTTGGAGACATTAACTATAGTGACCGGAATACTAATAGTGCACTTTCTTAGTGGCCTCAATAATAGTGCATCCCCAATAGTAATAGTGCTCCCCCTTAGTGCCCTTGAGCAACAATCATGGCAATTAGTTTTACTCACTGATGCTGATTCTGTTTGTTAAATCTGATTTGGCCCGATGCTTATCTACACTGATTACCCATTACTGACTCCAGGGCTTGTTGTTTTCTTTGTTGCCTGCTTACTCCACCAGTCAGCGACTACTCTGGAGATGCAAGCTAGGGATTCGTAGCAGCAGAGTCCAGATCCCTGTACAGGGGTTAAAGGGTGAAAACCTGCGGTCCCTAGCCTCTGCTACCCAGAGTAGCCAGCGCCAAGTCTGGCTGTGGTAGTGCAATTGCTGAACAGGCAATTCTGAACACAAAAATGTTAGAGGAATTTAGCATTATAGAAAATGTGTTTGTAAAAATTAAAAGTTAGGTTTGAGAGGTTATATGGGAGAGGGGTGGGGTTTGTGGGATAGGGAGGGAGGTGGTGGGGGTTCGTGGGATAGGGAGGTGGTGGGGTTTGTGGGATAGGGAGGGAGTTGGTGGGAGGTAGTTGGGTTTTTGTGGGATAGGGAGGGAGGGTGTGTATGGGATATTTATTTGTTATACTTGGCAATGTTTTAAAAGAGTATTCCGTTTCCAACAGGTTAGCCCCTAATGGCCGCAATTGCAATACTGCGCCTACATATTGGCCCCAATAGCAATAGTGCACCTCCTTAATGGCCCCAATAGCAATTGTGCTCCAATGGTAATATTGCACTATTATTTTTGGAGACATTAACTATAGTGACCTGAATAATAATAGTGCACTTTCTTAGTGGCCTCAATAATAGTGCATCCCCAATAGTAATAGTGCTCCCCCTTAGTGCCCTTGAGCAACAATCATGGCAAGTAGTTTTACTCACTGATGCTGATTCTGTTTGTTAAATCTGATTTGGCCCAATGCTTATCTACACTGATTACCCATTACTGACTCCAGGGCTTGTTGTTTTCTTTGTTGCCTGCTTACTCCACCAGTCAGCGACTACTCTGGAGATGCAAGCTAGGGATTCGTAGCAGCAGAGTCCAGATCCCTGTACAGGGGTTAAAGGGTGAAAACCTGCGGTCCCTAGCCTCTGCTACCCAGAGTAGCCAGCGCCAAGTCTGGCTGTGGTAGTGCAATTGCTGAACAGGCAATTCCGAACACAAAAATGTTAGAGGAATTTAGCATTATAGGAAATTTGTTTATAAAAATTTAAAAGTTAGGTTCTAGAGGTTATATGGGAGAGGGGTGGGGTTTGTGGGATAGGGAGGGAGGTGGTGGGGGTTCGTGGGATATGGAGGGAGGTGGTGGGGTTTGTGGGATAGGGAGGGAGTTGGTGGGAGGTAGTTGGGTTTTTGTGGGATAGGGAGGGAGGGTGTGTATGGGATATGTTTTAAAAGAGTATTCCGTTTCCAACAGGTTAGCCCCTAATGGCCCCAGTTGCAATAGTGCGGCCCCTTAATGTCCCCAATAGCAATAGTGCACCTCCTTAATGGCCCCAATAGCAATAGTGCTCCAATGGTAATATTGCACTATTATTTTTGGAGACATTAACTATAGTGACCGGAATACTAATAGTGCACTTTCTTAGTGGCCTCAATAATAGTGCATCCCCAATAGTAATACTGCTCCCCCTTAGTGCCCTTGAGCAACAATCATGGCAAGTAGTTTTACTCACTGATGCTGATTCTGTTTGTTAAATCTGATTTGGCCCAATGCTTATCTACACTGATTATCCATTACTGACTCCAGGGCTTGTTGTTTTCTTTGTTGCCTGCTTACTCCACCAGTCAGCGACTACTCTGGAGATGCAAGCTAGGGATTCGTAGCAGCAGAGTCCAGATCCCTGTACAGGGGTTAAAGGGTGAAAACCTGCGGTCCCTAGCCTCTGCTACCCAGAATAGCCAGCGCCAAGTCTGGCTGTGGTAGTGCAATTGCTGAACAGGCAATTCCGAACACAAAAATGTTAGAGGAATTTAGCATTATAGAAAATGTGTTTCTAAAAATTAAAAGTTAGGTTTGAGAGGTTATATGGGAGAGGGGTGGGGTTTGTGGGATAGGGAGGGAGGTGGTGGGCGTTCGTGGGATAGGGAGGGAGGTGGTGGGGTTTGTGGGATAGCGAGGGAGTTGGTGGGAGGTAGTGGGGTTTTTGTGGGATAGGGAGGGAGGGTGTGTATGGGATATTTATATGTTAAACTTGGCAATGTTTTATAAGAGTATTCCGTTTCCAACAGGTTAGCCCCTAATGGCCGCAATTGCAATACTGCGCCCACTTATTGGCCCCAATAGCAATAGTGCACCTCCTTAATGGCCCCAATAGCAATAGTGCTTCAATGGTAATATTGCACTATTATTTTTGGAGACATTAACTATAGTGACCTGAATACTAATAGTGCACTTTCTTAGTGGCCTCAATAATAGTGCGTCCCCAATAGTAATAGTGCTCCCCCTTAGTGCCCTTGAGCAACAATCATGGCAAGTAGTTTTACTCACTAATCCTGATTCTGTTTGTTAAATCTGATTTGGCCCAATGCTTATCTACACTGATTACCCATTACTGACTCCACGGCTTGTTGTTTTCTTTGTTGCCTGCTTACTCCACCAGTCAGCGACTACTCTGGAGATGCAAGCTAGGGATTCGTAGCAGCAGAGTCCAGATCCCTGTACAGGGGTTAAAGGGTGAAAACCTGCGGTCCCTAGCCTCTGCTACCCAGAGTAGCCAGCGCCAAGTCTGGCTGTGGTAGTGCAATTGCTGAACAGGCAATTCCGAACACAAAAATGTTAGAGGAATTTAGCATTATAGGAAATTTGTTTATAAGAATTTAAAAGTTAGGTTCTAGGGGTTATATGGGAGAGGGGTGGGGTTTGTGGGATAGGGAGGGAGGTGGTGGGGGTTCGTGGGATATGGAGGGAGGTGGTGGGGTTTGTGGGATAGGGAGGGAGTTGGTGGGAGGTAGTTGGGTTTTTGTGGGATAGGGAGGGAGGGTGTGTATGGGATATTTATATGTTAAACTTGGCAATGTTTTAAAAGAGTATTCCGTTTCCAACAGGTTAGCCCCTAATGGCCGCAATTGCAATACTGCGCCCACTTATTGGCCCCAATAGCAATAGTGCACCTCCTTTATGGCCCCAATAGCAATAGTGCTCCAATGGTAATATTGCACTATTATTTTTGGAGACATTAACTATAGTGACCTGAATACTAATAGTGCACTTTCTTAGTGGCCTCAATAATAGTGCATCCCCAATAGTAATAGTGCTCCCCATTAGTGCCCTTAAGCAACAATCATGGCAATTAGTTTTACTCACTGATCCTGATTCTGTTTGTTAAATCTGATTTGGCCCGATGCTTATCTACACTGATTACCCATTACTGACTCCAGGGCTTGTTGTTTTCTTTGTTGCCTGCTTACACCACCAGTCAGCGACTACTCTGGAGATGCAAGCTAGGGATTCGTAGCAGCAGAGTCCAGATCCCTGTACAGGGGTTAAAGGGTGAAAACCTGCGGTCCCTAGCCTCTGCTACCCAGAGTAGCCAGCGCCAAGTCTGGCTGTGGTAGTGCAATTGCTGAACAGGCAATTCCCAACACAAAAATGTTAGAGGAATTTAGCATTATAAGAAATTTGTTTGTAAAAATTTAACAGTTAGGTTCTAGAGGTTATATGGGAGAGGGGTGGGGTTTGTGGGATAGGGAGGGAGGTGGTGGGGGTTCGTGGGATAGGGAGGGAGGTGGTGGGGTTTGTGGGATAGGGAGGGAGTTGGTGGGAGGTAGTTGGGTTTTTGTGGGATAGGGAGGGAGGGTGTGTATGGGATATGTTTTAAAAGAGTATTCCGTTTCCAACAGGTTAGCCCCTAATGGCCCCAGTTGCAATAGTGCGGCCCCTCAATGTCCCCAATAGCAATAGTGCACCTCCTTAATGGCCCCAATAGCAATAGTGCTCCAATGGTAATATTGCACTATTATTTTTGGAGACATTAACTATGGTGACCGGAATACTAATAGTGCACTTTCTTAGTGGCCTCAATAATAGTGCATCCCCAATAGTAATAGTGCTCCCCCTTAGTGCCCTTGAGCAACAATCATGGCAATTAGTTTTACTCACTGATCCTGATTCTGTTTGTTAAATCTGATTTGGCCCGATGCTTATCTACACTGATTACCCATTACTGACTCCAGGGCTTGTTGTTTTCTTTGTTGCCTGCTTACTCCACCAGTCAGCGACTACTCTGGAGATGCAAGCTAGGGATTCGTAGCAGCAGAGTCCAGATCCCTGTACAGGGGTTAAAGGGTGAAAACCTGCGGTCCCTAGCCTCTGCTACCCAGAGTAGCCAGCGCCAAGTCTGGCTGTGGTAGTGCAATTGCTGAACAGGCAATTCCGAACACAAAAATGTTAGAGGAATTTAGCATTATAGAAAATGTGTTTGTAAAAATTAAAAGTTAGGTTTGAGAGGTTATATGGGAGAGGGGTGGGGTTTGTGGGATAGGGAGGGAGGTGGTGGGGGTTCGTGGGATAGGGAGGTGGTGGGGTTTGTGGGATAGCGAGGGAGTTGGTGGGAGGTAGTTGGGTTTTTGTGGGATAGGGAGGGAGGGTGTGTATGGGATATTTATATGTTAAACTTGGCAATGTTTTAAAAGAGTATTCCGTTTCCAACAGGTTAGCCCCTAATGGCCGCAATTGCAATACTGCGCCCACTTATTGGCCCCAATAGCAATAGTGCACCTCCTTAATGGCCCCAATAGCAATAGTGCTCCAATGGTAATATTGCACTATTATTTTTGATGACATTAACTATAGTGACCTGAATACTAATAGTGCACTTTCTTAGTGGCCTCAATAATAGTGCATCCCCAATATTAATAGTGCTCCCCTTTAGTGCCCTTGAGCAACAATCATGGCAAGTAGTTTTACTCACTGATGCTGATTCTGTTTGTTAAATCTGATTTGGCCCGATGCTTATCTACACTGATTACCCATTACTGACTCCAGGACTTGTTGTTTTCTTTGTTGCCTGCTTACTCCACCAGTCAGCGACTACTCTGGAGATGCAAGCTAGGGATTCGTAGCAGCAGAGTCCAGATCCCTGTACAGGGGTTAAAGGGTGAAAACCTGCGGTCCCTAGCCTCTGCTACCCAGAGTAGCCAGCGCCAAGTCTGGCTGTGGTAGTGCAATTGCTGAACAGGCAATTCCGAACACAAAAATGTTAGAGGAATTTAGCATTATAGGAAATTTGTTTATAAAAATTTAACAGTTAGGTTCTAGAGGTTATATGGGAGAGGGGTGGGGTTTGTGAGATAGGGAGGGAGGTGGTGGGGGTTCGTGGGATAGGGAGGGAGGTGGTGGGGTTTGTGGGATAGGGAGGGAGTTGGTGGGAGGTAGTTGGGTTTTTGTGGGATAGGGAGGGAGGGTGTGTATGGGATATTTATATGTTAAACTTGGCAATGTTTTAAAAGAGTATTCCATTTCCAACAGGTTAGCCCCTAATGGCCGCAATTGCAATAGTGCGCCCACTTATTGGCCCCAATAGCAATAGTGCACCTCCTTAATGGCCCCAATAGCAATCGTGCTCCAATAGTAATATTGCACTATTATTTTTGGAGACATTAACTATAGTGACCTGAATACTAATAGTGCACTTTCTTAGTGGCCTCAATAATAGTGCATCCTCAATAGTAATAGTGCTCCCCCTTAGTGCCCTTGAGCAACAATCATGGCAATTAGTTTTACTCACTGATCCTGATTCTGTTTGTTAAATCTGATTTGGCCCGATGCTTATCTACACTGATTACCCATTACTGACTCCAGGGCTTGTTGTTTTCTTTGTTGCCTGCTTACTCCACTAGTCAGCGACTACTGTGGAGATGCAAGCTAGGGATTCGTAGCAGCAGAGTCCAGATCCCTGTACAGGGGTTAAAGGGTGAAAACCTGCGGTCCCTAGCCTCTGCTACCCAGAGTAGCCAGCGGCAAGTCTGGCTGTGGTAGTGCAATTGCTGAACAGGCAATTCTGAACACAAAAATGTTAGAGGAATTTAGCATTATAGGAAATTTGTTTGTAAAAATTTAAAAGTTAGGTTCTAGAGGTTATATGGGAGAGGGGTGGGGTTTGTGGGATAGGGAGGGAGGTGGTGGGGTTTGTGGGATAGGGAGGGAGTTGGTGGGAGGTAGTGGGGTTTTTGTGGGATAGGGAGGGAGGGTGTGTATGGGATATTTATATGTTAAACTTGGCAATGTTTTAAAAGAGTATTCCGTTTCCAACAGGTTAGCCCCTAATGGCCGCAATTGCAATACTGCGCCCACTTATTGTCCCCAATAGCAATAGTGCACCTCCTTAATGGCCCCAATAGCAATAGTACTCCAATGGTAATATTGCACTATTATTTTTGGAGACATTAACTATAGTGACCTGAATACTAATAGTGCACTTTCCTAGTGGCCTCAATAATAGTGCATCCCCAATAGTAATAGTGCTCCCCCTTAGTGCCCTTGAGCAACAATCATGGCAAGTAGTTTTACTCACTGATGCTGATTCTGTTTGTTAAATCTGATTTGGCCCGATGCTTATCTACACTGATTACCCATTACTGACTCCAGGGCTTGTTGTTTTCTTTGTTGCCTGCTTACTCCACCAGTCAGCGACTACTCTGGAGATGCAAGCTAGGAATTCGTAGCAGCAGAGTCCAGATCCCTGTACAGGGGTTAAAGGGTGAAAACCTGCGGTCCCTAGCCTCTGCTACCCAGAGTAGCCAGCGCCAAGTCTGGCTGTGGTAGTGCAATTGCTGAACAGGCAATTCCGAACACAAAAATGTTAGAGGAATTTAGCATTATAGAAAATGTGTTTGTAAAAATTAAAAGTTTGGTTTGAGAGGTTATATGGGAGAGAGGTGGGGTTTGGGGGATAGGGAGGGAGGTGGTGGGGGTTCGTGGGATAGGGAGGGAGGTGGTGGGGTTTGTGGGATAGGGAAGGAGTTGGTGGGAGGTAGTGGGGTTTTTGTGGGATAGGGAGGGAGGGTGTGTATGGGATATTTATATGTTAAACTTGGCAATGTTTTAAAAGAGTATTCCGTTTCCAACAGGTTAGCCCCTAATGGCCGCAATTGCAATACTGCGCCCACTTATTGTCCCCAATAGCAATAGTGCACCTCCTTAATGGCCCCAATAGCAATACTGCTCCAATGGTAATATTGCACTATTATTTTTGGATACATTAACTATAGTGGCCTGCATACTAATAGTGCACTTTCTTAGTGGCCTCAATAATAGTGCATCCCCAATAGTAATAGTGCTCCCCCTTAGTGCCCTTGAGCAACAATCATGGCAATTAGTTTTACTCACTGATCCTGATTCTGTTTGTTAAATCTGATTTGGCCCGATGCTTATCTACACTGATTACCCATTACTGACTCCAGGGCTTGTTGTTTTCTTTGTTGCCTGCTTACTCCACCAGTCAGCGACTACTCTGGAGATGCAAGCTAGGGATTCGTAGCAGCAGAGTCCAGATCCCTGTACAGGGGTTAAAGGGTGAAAACCTGCGGTCCCTAGCCTCTGCTACCCAGAGTAGCCAGCGCCAAGTCTGGCTGTGGTAGTGCAATTGCTGAACAGGCAATTCCGAACACAAAAATGTTAGAGGAATTTAGCATTATAGAAAATGTGTTTGTAAAAATTAAAAGTAAGGTTTCAGAGGTTATATGGGAGAGGGGTGGGGTTTGTGGGATAGGGAGGGAGGTGGTGGGGTTTGTGGGATAGGGAAGGAGTTGGTGGGAGGTAGTGGGGTTTTTGTGGGATAGGGAGGGAGGGTGTGTATGGGATAATTATTTGTTATACTTGGCAATGTTTTAAAAGAGTATTCCGTTTCCAAGAGGTTAGCCCCTAATGGCCGCAATTGCAATACTGCGCCAACTTATTGGCCCCAATAGCAATAGTGCACCTCCTTAATGGCCCCAATAGCAATAGTGATCCAATGGTAATATTGCACTATTATTTTTGGAGACATTAACTATAGTGACCGGAATACTAATAGTGCACTTTCTTAGTGGCCTCAATAATAGTGCATCCCCAATAGTAATAGTGCTCCCCCTTAGTGCCCTTGAGCAACAATCATGGCAATTAGTTTTACTCACTGATGCTGATTCTGTTTGTTAAATCTGATTTGGCCCGATGCTTATCTACACTGATTACCCATTACTGACTCCAGGGCTTGTTGTTTTCTTTGTTGCCTGCTTACTCCACCAGTCAGCGACTACTCTGGAGATGCAAGCTAGGGATTCGTAGCAGCAGAGTCCAGATCCCTGTACAGGGGTTAAAGGGTGAAAACCTGCGGTCCCTAGCCTCTGCTACCCAGAGTAGCCAGCGCCAAGTCTGGCTGTGGTAGTGCAATTGCTGAACAGGCAATTCCGAACACAAAAATGTTAGAGGAATTTAGCATTATAGAAAATGTGTTTGTAAAAATTAAAAGTTAGGTTTGAGAGGTTATATGGGAGAGGGGTGGGGTTTGTGGGATAGGGAGGGAGGTGGTGGGGGTTCGTGGGATAGGGAGGTGGTGGGGTTTGTGGGATAGGGAGGGAGTTGGTGGGAGGTAGTTGGGTTTTTGTGGGATAGGGAGGGAGGGTGTGTATGGGATATTTATTTGTTATACTTGGCAATGTTTTAAAAGAGTATTCCGTTTCCAACAGGTTAGCCCCTAATGGCCGCAATTGCAATACTGCGCCTACATATTGGCCCCAATAGCAATAGTGCACCTCCTTAATGGCCCCAATAGCAATTGTGCTCCAATGGTAATATTGCACTATTATTTTTGGAGACATTAACTATAGTGACCTGAATAATAATAGTGCACTTTCTTAGTGGCCTCAATAATAGTGCATCCCCAATAGTAATAGTGCTCCCCCTTAGTGCCCTTGAGCAACAATCATGGCAAGTAGTTTTACTCACTGATGCTGATTCTGTTTGTTAAATCTGATTTGGCCCAATGCTTATCTACACTGATTACCCATTACTGACTCCAGGGCTTGTTGTTTTCTTTGTTGCCTGCTTACTCCACCAGTCAGCGACTACTCTGGAGATGCAAGCTAGGGATTCGTAGCAGCAGAGTCCAGATCCCTGTACAGGGGTTAAAGGGTGAAAACCTGCGGTCCCTAGCCTCTGCTACCCAGAGTAGCCAGCGCCAAGTCTGGCTGTGGTAGTGCAATTGCTGAACAGGCAATTCCGAACACAAAAATGTTAGAGGAATTTAGCATTATAGGAAATTTGTTTATAAAAATTTAAAAGTTAGGTTCTAGAGGTTATATGGGAGAGGGGTGGGGTTTGTGGGATAGGGAGGGAGGTGGTGGGGGTTCGTGGGATATGGAGGGAGGTGGTGGGGTTTGTGGGATAGGGAGGGAGTTGGTGGGAGGTAGTTGGGTTTTTGTGGGATAGGGAGGGAGGGTGTGTATGGGATATGTTTTAAAAGAGTATTCCGTTTCCAACAGGTTAGCCCCTAATGGCCCCAGTTGCAATAGTGCGGCCCCTTAATGTCCCCAATAGCAATAGTGCACCTCCTTAATGGCCCCAATAGCAATAGTGCTCCAATGGTAATATTGCACTATTATTTTTGGAGACATTAACTATAGTGACCGGAATACTAATAGTGCACTTTCTTAGTGGCCTCAATAATAGTGCATCCCCAATAGTAATACTGCTCCCCCTTAGTGCCCTTGAGCAACAATCATGGCAAGTAGTTTTACTCACTGATGCTGATTCTGTTTGTTAAATCTGATTTGGCCCAATGCTTATCTACACTGATTATCCATTACTGACTCCAGGGCTTGTTGTTTTCTTTGTTGCCTGCTTACTCCACCAGTCAGCGACTACTCTGGAGATGCAAGCTAGGGATTCGTAGCAGCAGAGTCCAGATCCCTGTACAGGGGTTAAAGGGTGAAAACCTGCGGTCCCTAGCCTCTGCTACCCAGAATAGCCAGCGCCAAGTCTGGCTGTGGTAGTGCAATTGCTGAACAGGCAATTCCGAACACAAAAATGTTAGAGGAATTTAGCATTATAGAAAATGTGTTTCTAAAAATTAAAAGTTAGGTTTGAGAGGTTATATGGGAGAGGGGTGGGGTTTGTGGGATAGGGAGGGAGGTGGTGGGCGTTCGTGGGATAGGGAGGGAGGTGGTGGGGTTTGTGGGATAGCGAGGGAGTTGGTGGGAGGTAGTGGGGTTTTTGTGGGATAGGGAGGGAGGGTGTGTATGGGATATTTATATGTTAAACTTGGCAATGTTTTATAAGAGTATTCCGTTTCCAACAGGTTAGCCCCTAATGGCCGCAATTGCAATACTGCGCCCACTTATTGGCCCCAATAGCAATAGTGCACCTCCTTAATGGCCCCAATAGCAATAGTGCTTCAATGGTAATATTGCACTATTATTTTTGGAGACATTAACTATAGTGACCTGAATACTAATAGTGCACTTTCTTAGTGGCCTCAATAATAGTGCGTCCCCAATAGTAATAGTGCTCCCCCTTAGTGCCCTTGAGCAACAATCATGGCAAGTAGTTTTACTCACTAATCCTGATTCTGTTTGTTAAATCTGATTTGGCCCAATGCTTATCTACACTGATTACCCATTACTGACTCCACGGCTTGTTGTTTTCTTTGTTGCCTGCTTACTCCACCAGTCAGCGACTACTCTGGAGATGCAAGCTAGGGATTCGTAGCAGCAGAGTCCAGATCCCTGTACAGGGGTTAAAGGGTGAAAACCTGCGGTCCCTAGCCTCTGCTACCCAGAGTAGCCAGCGCCAAGTCTGGCTGTGGTAGTGCAATTGCTGAACAGGCAATTCCGAACACAAAAATGTTAGAGGAATTTAGCATTATAGGAAATTTGTTTATAAGAATTTAAAAGTTAGGTTCTAGGGGTTATATGGGAGAGGGGTGGGGTTTGTGGGATAGGGAGGGAGGTGGTGGGGGTTCGTGGGATATGGAGGGAGGTGGTGGGGTTTGTGGGATAGGGAGGGAGTTGGTGGGAGGTAGTTGGGTTTTTGTGGGATAGGGAGGGAGGGTGTGTATGGGATATTTATATGTTAAACTTGGCAATGTTTTAAAAGAGTATTCCGTTTCCAACAGGTTAGCCCCTAATGGCCGCAATTGCAATACTGCGCCCACTTATTGGCCCCAATAGCAATAGTGCACCTCCTTTATGGCCCCAATAGCAATAGTGCTCCAATGGTAATATTGCACTATTATTTTTGGAGACATTAACTATAGTGACCTGAATACTAATAGTGCACTTTCTTAGTGGCCTCAATAATAGTGCATCCCCAATAGTAATAGTGCTCCCCATTAGTGCCCTTAAGCAACAATCATGGCAATTAGTTTTACTCACTGATCCTGATTCTGTTTGTTAAATCTGATTTGGCCCGATGCTTATCTACACTGATTACCCATTACTGACTCCAGGGCTTGTTGTTTTCTTTGTTGCCTGCTTACACCACCAGTCAGCGACTACTCTGGAGATGCAAGCTAGGGATTCGTAGCAGCAGAGTCCAGATCCCTGTACAGGGGTTAAAGGGTGAAAACCTGCGGTCCCTAGCCTCTGCTACCCAGAGTAGCCAGCGCCAAGTCTGGCTGTGGTAGTGCAATTGCTGAACAGGCAATTCCCAACACAAAAATGTTAGAGGAATTTAGCATTATAAGAAATTTGTTTGTAAAAATTTAACAGTTAGGTTCTAGAGGTTATATGGGAGAGGGGTGGGGTTTGTGGGATAGGGAGGGAGGTGGTGGGGGTTCGTGGGATAGGGAGGGAGGTGGTGGGGTTTGTGGGATAGGGAGGGAGTTGGTGGGAGGTAGTTGGGTTTTTGTGGGATAGGGAGGGAGGGTGTGTATGGGATATGTTTTAAAAGAGTATTCCGTTTCCAACAGGTTAGCCCCTAATGGCCCCAGTTGCAATAGTGCGGCCCCTCAATGTCCCCAATAGCAATAGTGCACCTCCTTAATGGCCCCAATAGCAATAGTGCTCCAATGGTAATATTGCACTATTATTTTTGGAGACATTAACTATGGTGACCGGAATACTAATAGTGCACTTTCTTAGTGGCCTCAATAATAGTGCATCCCCAATAGTAATAGTGCTCCCCCTTAGTGCCCTTGAGCAACAATCATGGCAATTAGTTTTACTCACTGATCCTGATTCTGTTTGTTAAATCTGATTTGGCCCGATGCTTATCTACACTGATTACCCATTACTGACTCCAGGGCTTGTTGTTTTCTTTGTTGCCTGCTTACTCCACCAGTCAGCGACTACTCTGGAGATGCAAGCTAGGGATTCGTAGCAGCAGAGTCCAGATCCCTGTACAGGGGTTAAAGGGTGAAAACCTGCGGTCCCTAGCCTCTGCTACCCAGAGTAGCCAGCGCCAAGTCTGGCTGTGGTAGTGCAATTGCTGAACAGGCAATTCCGAACACAAAAATGTTAGAGGAATTTAGCATTATAGAAAATGTGTTTGTAAAAATTAAAAGTTAGGTTTGAGAGGTTATATGGGAGAGGGGTGGGGTTTGTGGGATAGGGAGGGAGGTGGTGGGGGTTCGTGGGATAGGGAGGTGGTGGGGTTTGTGGGATAGCGAGGGAGTTGGTGGGAGGTAGTTGGGTTTTTGTGGGATAGGGAGGGAGGGTGTGTATGGGATATTTATATGTTAAACTTGGCAATGTTTTAAAAGAGTATTCCGTTTCCAACAGGTTAGCCCCTAATGGCCGCAATTGCAATACTGCGCCCACTTATTGGCCCCAATAGCAATAGTGCACCTCCTTAATGGCCCCAATAGCAATAGTGCTCCAATGGTAATATTGCACTATTATTTTTGATGACATTAACTATAGTGACCTGAATACTAATAGTGCACTTTCTTAGTGGCCTCAATAATAGTGCATCCCCAATATTAATAGTGCTCCCCTTTAGTGCCCTTGAGCAACAATCATGGCAAGTAGTTTTACTCACTGATGCTGATTCTGTTTGTTAAATCTGATTTGGCCCGATGCTTATCTACACTGATTACCCATTACTGACTCCAGGACTTGTTGTTTTCTTTGTTGCCTGCTTACTCCACCAGTCAGCGACTACTCTGGAGATGCAAGCTAGGGATTCGTAGCAGCAGAGTCCAGATCCCTGTACAGGGGTTAAAGGGTGAAAACCTGCGGTCCCTAGCCTCTGCTACCCAGAGTAGCCAGCGCCAAGTCTGGCTGTGGTAGTGCAATTGCTGAACAGGCAATTCCGAACACAAAAATGTTAGAGGAATTTAGCATTATAGGAAATTTGTTTATAAAAATTTAACAGTTAGGTTCTAGAGGTTATATGGGAGAGGGGTGGGGTTTGTGAGATAGGGAGGGAGGTGGTGGGGGTTCGTGGGATAGGGAGGGAGGTGGTGGGGTTTGTGGGATAGGGAGGGAGTTGGTGGGAGGTAGTTGGGTTTTTGTGGGATAGGGAGGGAGGGTGTGTATGGGATATTTATATGTTAAACTTGGCAATGTTTTAAAAGAGTATTCCATTTCCAACAGGTTAGCCCCTAATGGCCGCAATTGCAATAGTGCGCCCACTTATTGACCCCAATAGCAATAGTGCACCTCCTTAATGGCCCCAATAGCAATCGTGCTCCAATAGTAATATTGCACTATTATTTTTGGAGACATTAACTATAGTGACCTGAATACTAATAGTGCACTTTCTTAGTGGCCTCAATAATAGTGCATCCTCAATAGTAATAGTGCTCCCCCTTAGTGCCCTTGAGCAACAATCATGGCAATTAGTTTTACTCACTGATCCTGATTCTGTTTGTTAAATCTGATTTGGCCCGATGCTTATCTACACTGATTACCCATTACTGACTCCAGGGCTTGTTGTTTTCTTTGTTGCCTGCTTACTCCACTAGTCAGCGACTACTGTGGAGATGCAAGCTAGGGATTCGTAGCAGCAGAGTCCAGATCCCTGTACAGGGGTTAAAGGGTGAAAACCTGCGGTCCCTAGCCTCTGCTACCCAGAGTAGCCAGCGGCAAGTCTGGCTGTGGTAGTGCAATTGCTGAACAGGCAATTCTGAACACAAAAATGTTAGAGGAATTTAGCATTATAGGAAATTTGTTTGTAAAAATTTAAAAGTTAGGTTCTAGAGGTTATATGGGAGAGGGGTGGGGTTTGTGGGATAGGGAGGGAGGTGGTGGGGTTTGTGGGATAGGGAGGGAGTTGGTGGGAGGTAGTGGGGTTTTTGTGGGATAGGGAGGGAGGGTGTGTATGGGATATTTATATGTTAAACTTGGCAATGTTTTAAAAGAGTATTCCGTTTCCAACAGGTTAGCCCCTAATGGCCGCAATTGCAATACTGCGCCCACTTATTGTCCCCAATAGCAATAGTGCACCTCCTTAATGGCCCCAATAGCAATAGTACTCCAATGGTAATATTGCACTATTATTTTTGGAGACATTAACTATAGTGACCTGAATACTAATAGTGCACTTTCCTAGTGGCCTCAATAATAGTGCATCCCCAATAGTAATAGTGCTCCCCCTTAGTGCCCTTGAGCAACAATCATGGCAAGTAGTTTTACTCACTGATGCTGATTCTGTTTGTTAAATCTGATTTGGCCCGATGCTTATCTACACTGATTACCCATTACTGACTCCAGGGCTTGTTGTTTTCTTTGTTGCCTGCTTACTCCACCAGTCAGCGACTACTCTGGAGATGCAAGCTAGGAATTCGTAGCAGCAGAGTCCAGATCCCTGTACAGGGGTTAAAGGGTGAAAACCTGCGGTCCCTAGCCTCTGCTACCCAGAGTAGCCAGCGCCAAGTCTGGCTGTGGTAGTGCAATTGCTGAACAGGCAATTCCGAACACAAAAATGTTAGAGGAATTTAGCATTATAGAAAATGTGTTTGTAAAAATTAAAAGTTTGGTTTGAGAGGTTATATGGGAGAGAGGTGGGGTTTGGGGGATAGGGAGGGAGGTGGTGGGGGTTCGTGGGATAGGGAGGGAGGTGGTGGGGTTTGTGGGATAGGGAAGGAGTTGGTGGGAGGTAGTGGGGTTTTTGTGGGATAGGGAGGGAGGGTGTGTATGGGATATTTATATGTTAAACTTGGCAATGTTTTAAAAGAGTATTCCGTTTCCAACAGGTTAGCCCCTAATGGCCGCAATTGCAATACTGCGCCCACTTATTGTCCCCAATAGCAATAGTGCACCTCCTTAATGGCCCCAATAGCAATACTGCTCCAATGGTAATATTGCACTATTATTTTTGGATACATTAACTATAGTGGCCTGCATACTAATAGTGCACTTTCTTAGTGGCCTCAATAATAGTGCATCCCCAATAGTAATAGTGCTCCCCCTTAGTGCCCTTGAGCAACAATCATGGCAATTAGTTTTACTCACTGATCCTGATTCTGTTTGTTAAATCTGATTTGGCCCGATGCTTATCTACACTGATTACCCATTACTGACTCCAGGGCTTGTTGTTTTCTTTGTTGCCTGCTTACTCCACCAGTCAGCGACTACTCTGGAGATGCAAGCTAGGGATTCGTAGCAGCAGAGTCCAGATCCCTGTACAGGGGTTAAAGGGTGAAAACCTGCGGTCCCTAGCCTCTGCTACCCAGAGTAGCCAGCGCCAAGTCTGGCTGTGGTAGTGCAATTGCTGAACAGGCAATTCCGAACACAAAAATGTTAGAGGAATTTAGCATTATAGAAAATGTGTTTGTAAAAATTAAAAGTTAGGTTTGAGAGGTTATATGGGAGAGGGGTGGGGTTTGTGGGATAGGGAGGGAGGTGGTGGGGGTTCGTGGGATAGGGAGGTGGTGGGGTTTGTGGGATAGCGAGGGAGTTGGTGGGAGGTAGTTGGGTTTTTGTGGGATAGGGAGGGAGGGTGTGTATGGGATATTTATATGTTAAACTTGGCAATGTTTTAAAAGAGTATTCCGTTTCCAACAGGTTAGCCCCTAATGGCCGCAATTGCAATACTGCGCCCACTTATTGGCCCCAATAGCAATAGTGCACCTCCTTAATGGCCCCAATAGCAATAGTGCTTCAATGGTAATATTGCACTATTATTTTTGGAGACATTAACTATAGTGACCTGAATACTAATAGTGCACTTTCTTAGTGGCCTCAATAATAGTGCATCCCCAATAGTAATAGTGCTCCCCCTTAGTGCCCTTGAGCAACAATCATGGCAAGTAGTTTTACTCACTGATGCTGATTCTGTTTGTTAAATCTGATTTGGCCCAATGCTTATCTACACTGATTACCCATTACTGACTCCAGGGCTTGTTGTTTTCTTTGTTGCCTGCTTACTCCACCAGTCAGCGACTACTCTGGAGATGCAAGCTAGGGATTCGTAGCAGCAGAGTCCAGATCCCTGTACAGGGGTTAAAGGGTGAAAACCTGCGGTCCCTAGCCTCTGCTACCCAGAGTAGCCAGCGCCAAGTCTGGCTGTGGTAGTGCAATTGCTGAACAGGCAATTCCGAACACAAAAATGTTAGAGGAATTTAGCATTATAGGAAATTTGTTTATAAGAATTTAAAAGTTAGGTTCTAGGGGTTATATGGGAGAGGGGTGGGGTTTGTGGGATAGGGAGGGAGGTGGTGGGGGTTCGTGGGATATGGAGGGAGGTGGTGGGGTTTGTGGGATAGGGAGGGAGTTGGTGGGAGGTAGTTGGGTTTTTGTGGGATAGGGAGGTAGGGTGTGTATGGGATATTTATTTGTTATACTTGGCAATGTTTTAAAAGAGTATTCCGTTTCCAACAGGTTAGCCCCTAATGGCCCCAGTTGCAATTGTGCGGCCCCTTAATGTCCCTAATAGCAATAGTGCACCTCCTTAATGGCCCCAATAGCAATAGTGCTCCAATGGTAATATTGCACTGTTATTTTTGGAGACATTAACTATAGTGACCGGAATACTAATAGTGCACTTTCTTAGTGGCCTCAATAATAGTGCGTCCCCAATAGTAATAGTGCTCCCCCTTAGTGCCCTTGAGCAACAATCATGGCAATTAGTTTTACTCACTGATCCTGATTCTGTTTGTTAAATCTGATTTGGCCCGATGCTTATCTACACTGATTACCCATTACTGACTCCAGGGCTTGTTGTTTTCTTTGTTGCCTGCTTACTCCACCAGTCAGCGACTACTCTGGAGATGCAAGCTAGGGATTCGTAGCAGCAGAGTCCAGATCCTTGTACAGGGGTTAAAGAGTGAAAACCTGCGGTCCCTAGCCTCTGCTACCCAGAGTAGCCAGCGCCAAGTCTGGCTGTGGTAGTGCAATTGCTGAACAGGCAATTCCGAAAACAAAAATGTTAGAGGAATTTAGCATTATAGAAAATGTGTTTGTAAAAATTAAAAGTTAGGTTCTAGAGGTTATATGGGAGAGGGGTGGGGTTTGTGGGATAGGGAGGGAGGTGGTGGGGGTTCGTAGGAAAGGGAGGGAGGTGGTGGGGTTTGTGGGATATGGAGGGAGTTGGTGGGAGGTAGTGGGGTTTTTGTGGGATAGGGAGGGAGGGTGTGTATGGGATATTTATGTGTTAAACTTGGCAATGTTTTAAAAGAGTACTGTATTCCGTTTCCAACAGGTTAGCCCCTAATGGCCGCAATTGCAATACTGCGCCCACTTATTGGCCCCAATAGCAATAGTGCACCTCCTTAATGGCCCCAATAGCAATAGTGCTTCAATGGTAATATTGCACTATTATTTTTGGAGACATTAACTATAGTGACCTGAATACTAATAGTGCACTTTCTTAGTGGCCTCAATAATAGTGCATCCCCAATAGTAATAGTGCTCCCCCTTAGTGCCCTTGAGCAACAATCATGGCAATTAGTTTTACTCACTGATCCTGATTCTGTTTGTTAAATCTGATTTGGCCCAATGCTTATCTACACTGATTACCCATTACTGACTCCAGGGCTTGTTGTTTTCTTTGTTGCCTGCTTACTCCACCAGTCAGCGACTACTCTGGAGATGCAAGCTAGGGATTCGTAGCAGCAGAGTCCAGATCCCTGTACAGGGGTTAAAGGGTGAAAACCTGCGGTCCCTAGCCTCTGCTACCCAGAGTAGCCAGCGCCAAGTCTGGCTGTGGTAGTGCAATTGCTGAACAGGCAATTCCGAACACAAAAATGTTAGAGGAATTTAGCATTATAGAAAATGTGTTTGTAAAAATTAAAAGTTAGGTTTGAGAGGTTATATGGGAGAGGGGTGGGGTTTGTGGGATAGGGAGGGAGGTGGTGGGGGTTCGTGGGATAGGGAGGTGGTGGGGTTTGTGGGATAGCGAGGGAGTTGGTGGGAGGTAGTTGGGTTTTTGTGGGATAGGGAGGGAGGGTGTGTATGGGATATTTATATGTTAAACTTGGCAATGTTTTAAAAGAGTATTCCGTTTCCAACAGGTTAGCCCCTAATGGCCGCAATTGCAATACTGCGCCCACTTATTGGCCCCAATAGCAATAGTGCACCTCCTTAATGGCCCCAATAGCAATAGTGCTTCAATGGTAATATTGCACTATTATTTTTGGAGACATTAACTATAGTGACCTGAATACTAATAGTGCACTTTCTTAGTGGCCTCAATAATAGTGCATCCCCAATAGTAATAGTGCTCCCCCTTAGTGCCCTTGAGCAACAATCATGGCAAGTAGTTTTACTCACTGATGCTGATTCTGTTTGTTAAATCTGATTTGGCCCAATGCTTATCTACACTGATTACCCATTACTGACTCCAGGGCTTGTTGTTTTCTTTGTTGCCTGCTTACTCCACCAGTCAGCGACTACTCTGGAGATGCAAGCTAGGGATTCGTAGCAGCAGAGTCCAGATCCCTGTACAGGGGTTAAAGGGTGAAAACCTGCGGTCCCTAGCCTCTGCTACCCAGAGTAGCCAGCGCCAAGTCTGGCTGTGGTAGTGCAATTGCTGAACAGGCAATTCCGAACACAAAAATGTTAGAGGAATTTAGCATTATAGGAAATTTGTTTATAAGAATTTAAAAGTTAGGTTCTAGGGGTTATATGGGAGAGGGGTGGGGTTTGTGGGATAGGGAGGGAGGTGGTGGGGGTTCGTGGGATATGGAGGGAGGTGGTGGGGTTTGTGGGATAGGGAGGGAGTTGGTGGGAGGTAGTTGGGTTTTTGTGGGATAGGGAGGTAGGGTGTGTATGGGATATTTATTTGTTATACTTGGCAATGTTTTAAAAGAGTATTCCGTTTCCAACAGGTTAGCCCCTAATGGCCCCAGTTGCAATTGTGCGGCCCCTTAATGTCCCTAATAGCAATAGTGCACCTCCTTAATGGCCCCAATAGCAATAGTGCTCCAATGGTAATATTGCACTGTTATTTTTGGAGACATTAACTATAGTGACCGGAATACTAATAGTGCACTTTCTTAGTGGCCTCAATAATAGTGCGTCCCCAATAGTAATAGTGCTCCCCCTTAGTGCCCTTGAGCAACAATCATGGCAATTAGTTTTACTCACTGATCCTGATTCTGTTTGTTAAATCTGATTTGGCCCGATGCTTATCTACACTGATTACCCATTACTGACTCCAGGGCTTGTTGTTTTCTTTGTTGCCTGCTTACTCCACCAGTCAGCGACTACTCTGGAGATGCAAGCTAGGGATTCGTAGCAGCAGAGTCCAGATCCTTGTACAGGGGTTAAAGAGTGAAAACCTGCGGTCCCTAGCCTCTGCTACCCAGAGTAGCCAGCGCCAAGTCTGGCTGTGGTAGTGCAATTGCTGAACAGGCAATTCCGAACACAAAAATGTTAGAGGAATTTAGCATTATAGGAAATTTGTTTGTAAAAATTTAACGATTAGGTTTGAGAGGTTATATGGGAGAAGGGTGGGGTTTGTGGGATAGGGAGGGGGGGTGGGGGTTCGTGGGATAGGGAGGGAGGTGGTGGGGTTTGTGGGATAGGGAGGGAGTTGGTGGGAGGTAGTGGGGTTTTTGTGGGATAGGGAGGGAGGGTGTGTATGGGATATTTATGTGTTAAACTTGGCAATGTTTTAAAAGAGTATTCCGTTTCCAACAGGTTAGCCCCTAATGGCCGCAATTGCAATACTGCGCCCACTTATTGGCCCCAATAGCAATAGTGCACCTCCTTAATGGCCCCAATAGCAATAGTGCTTCAATGGTAATATTGCACTATTATTTTTGGAGACATTAACTATAGTGACCTGAATACTAATAGTGCACTTTCTTAGTGGCCTCAATAATAGTGCATCCCCAATAGTAATAGTGCTCCCCCTTAGTGCCCTTGAGCAACAATCATGGCAATTAGTTTTACTCACTGATCCTGATTCTGTTTGTTAAATCTGATTTGGCCCAATGCTTATCTACACTGATTACCCATTACTGACTCCAGGGCTTGTTGTTTTCTTTGTTGCCTGCTTACTCCACCAGTCAGCGACTACTCTGGAGATGCAAGCTAGGGATTCGTAGCAGCAGAGTCCAGATCCCTGTACAGGGGTTAAAGGGTGAAAACCTGCGGTCCCTAGCCTCTGCTACCCAGAGTAGCCAGCGCCAAGTCTGGCTGTGGTAGTGCAATTGCTGAACAGGCAATTCCAAACACAAAAATGTTAGAGGAATTTAGCATTATAAGAAATTTGTTTGTAAAAATTTAACAGTTAGGTTCTAGAGGTTATATGGGAGAGGGGTGGGGTTTGTGGGATAGGGAGGGAGGTGGTGGGGGTTCGTGGGATAGGGAGGGAGGTGGTGGGGTTTGTGGGATAGGGAGGGAGTTGGTGGGAGGTAGTTGGGTTTTTGTGGGATAGGGAGGGAGGGTGTGTATGGGATATTTATTTGTTAAACTTGGCAATGTTTTAAAAGAGTATTCCGTTTCCAACAGGTTAGCCCCTAATGGCCCCAATAGCAATAGTGCACCTCCTTATTGGCCCCAATAGCAATAGTGCACCTCCTTAATGGCCCCAATAGCAATAGTGCTCCAATGGTAATATTGCACTATTATTTTTGGAGACATTAACTATAGTGGCCTTCATACTAATAGCGCACTCTCTTAGTGGCCTCAATAATAGTGCGTCCCCAATAGTAATAGTGCTCCCCCTTAGTGCCCTTGAGCAACAATCATGGCAAGTAGTTTTACTCACTAATCCTGATTCTGTTTGTTAAATGTGATTTGGCCCGATTCTTATCTAAACTGGTTACCCATTACTGACTCCAGGGCTTGTTGTTTTCTTTGTTGCCTGCTTACTCCACCAGTCAGCGACTACTCTGGAGATGCAAGCTAGGGATTCGTAGCAGCAGAGTCCAGATCCCTGTACAGGGGTTAAAGGGTGAAAACCTGCGGTCCCTAGCCTCTGCTACCCAGAGTAGCCAGCGCCAAGTCTGGCTGTGGTAGTGCAATTGCTGAACAGGCAATTCCGAACACAAAAATGTTAGAGGAATTTTGCATTATAGAAAATGTGTTTGTAAAAATTAAAAGTTAGGTTTGAGAGGTTATATGGGAGAGGGGTGGGGTTTGTGGGATAGGGAGGGAGGTGGTGGGGGTTCGTGGGATAGGGAGGGAGGTGGTGGGGTTTGTGGGATAGGGAGGGAGTTGGTGGGAGGTAGTGGGGTTTTTGTGGGATAGGGAGGGAGGGTGTGTATGGGATATTTATATGTTAAACTTGGCAATGTTTTAAAAGAGTATTCTGTTTCCAACAGGTTAGCCCCTAATGGCCGCAATTGCAATACTGCGCCCACTTATTGGCCCCAATAGCAATAGTGCACCTCCTTAATGGCCCCAATAGCAATACTGCTCCAATGGTAATATTGCACTATTATTTTTGGAGACATTAACTATAGTGACCTGAATACTAATAGTGCACTTTCTTAGTGGCCTCAATAATAGTGCGTCCCCAATAGTAATAGTGCTCCCCTTTAGTGCCCTTGAGCAACTATCATGGCAAGTAGTTTTACTCACTGATGCTGATTCTGTTTGTTAAATCTGATTTGGCCCAATGCTTATCTGCACTGATTACCCATTACTGACTCCAGGGCTTGTTTTTTCTTTGTTGCCTGCTTACTCCACCAGTCAGCGACTACTCTGGAGATGCAAGCTAGGGATTCGTAGCAGCAGAGTCCAGATCCTTGTACAGGGGTTAAAGAGTGAAAACCTGCGGTCCCTAGCCTCTGCTACCCAGAGTAGCCAGCGCCAAGTCTGGCTGTGGTAGTGCAATTGCTGAACAGGCAATTCCGAACACAAAAATGTTAGAGGAATTTACCATTATAGGAAATTTGTTTGTAAAAATTTAACGATTAGGTTCTAGAGGTTATATGGGAGAGGGGTGGGGTTTGTGGGATAGGGAGGGAGGTAGTGGGGGTTCGTGGGATAGGGAGGGAGGTGGTGGGGTTTGTGGGATAGGGAGGGAGTTGGAGGGAGGTAGTTGGGTTTTTGTGGGATAGGGAGGGAGGGTGTGTATGGGATATTTATGTGTTAAACTTGGCAATGTTTTAAAAGAGTATTCCGTTTCCAACAGGTTAGCCCCTAATGGCCGCAATTGCAATACTGCGCCCACTTATTGGCCCCAATAGCAATAGTGCACCTCCTTAATGGCCCCAATAGCAATAGTGCTTCAATGGTAATATTGCACTATTATTTTTGGAGACATTAACTATAGTGACCTGAATACTAATAGTGCACTTTCTTAGTGGCCTCAATAATAGTGCATCCCCAATAGTAATAGTGCTCCCCCTTAGTGCCCTTGAGCAACAATCATGGCAATTAGTTTTACTCACTGATCCTGATTCTGTTTGTTAAATCTGATTTGGCCCAATGCTTATCTACACTGATTACCCATTACTGACTCCAGGGCTTGTTGTTTTCTTTGTTGCCTGCTTACTCCACCAGTCAGCGACTACTCTGGAGATGCAAGCTAGGGATTCGTAGCAGCAGAGTCCAGATCCCTGTACAGGGGTTAAAGGGTGAAAACCTGCGGTCCCTAGCCTCTGCTACCCAGAGTAGCCAGCGCCAAGTCTGGCTGTGGTAGTGCAATTGCTGAACAGGCAATTCCGAACACAAAAATGTTAGAGGAATTTAGCATTATAAGAAATTTGTTTGTAAAAATTTAACAGTTAGGTTCTAGAGGTTATATGGGAGAGGGGTGGGGTTTGTGGGATAGGGAGGGAGGTGGTGGGGTTTCGTGGGATAGGGAGGGAGGTGGTGGGGTTTGTGGGATAGGGAGGGAGTTGGTGGGAGGTAGTTGGGTTTTTGTGGGATAGGGAGGGAGGGTGTGTATGGGATATTTATTTGTTAAACTTGGCAATGTTTTAAAAGAGTATTCCGTTTCCAACAGGTTAGCCCCTAATGGCCCCAATAGCAATAGTGCACCTCCTTATTGGCCCCAATAGCAATAGTGCACCTCCTTAATGGCCCCAATAGCAATAGTGCTCCAATGGTAATATTGCACTATTATTTTTGGAGACATTAACTATAGTGGCCTTCATACTAATAGCGCACTCTCTTAGTGGCCTCAATAATAGTGCGTCCCCAATAGTAATAGTGCTCCCCCTTAGTGCCCTTGAGCAACAATCATGGCAAGTAGTTTTACTCACTAATCCTGATTCTGTTTGTTAAATGTGATTTGGCCCGATTCTTATCTAAACTGATTACCCATTACTGACTCCAGGGCTTGTTGTTTTCTTTGTTGCCTGCTTACTCCACCAGTCAGCGACTACTCTGGAGATGCAAGCTAGGGATTCGTAGCAGCAGAGTCCAGATCCCTGTACAGGGGTTAAAGGGTGAAAACCTGCGGTCCCTAGCCTCTGCTACCCAGATTAGCCAGCGCCAAGTCTGGCTGTGGTAGTGCAATTGCTGAACAGGCAATTCCGAACACAAAAATGTTAGAGGAATTTTGCATTATAGAAAATGTGTTTGTAAAAATTAAAAGTTAGGTTTGAGAGGTTATATGGGAGAGGGGTGGGGTTTGTGGGATAGGGAGGGAGGTGGTGGGGGTTCGTGGGATAGGGAGGGAGGTGTTGAGGTTTGTGGGATAGGGAGGGAGTTGGTGGGAGGTAGTGGGGTTTTTGTGGGATAGGGAGGGAGGGTGTTTATGGGATATTTATTTGTTAAACTTGGCAATGTTTTAAAAGAGTATTCCGTTTCCAACAGGTTAGCCCCTAATGGCCCCAATTGCAATAGTGCGCCCACTTATTGGCCCCAATAGCAATAGTGCACCTCCTTAATGGCCCCAATAGCAATAGTGCACCTCCTTAATGGCCCCAATAGCAATAGTGCTCCAATGGTAATATTGCACTATTATTTTTGGAGACATTAACTATAGTGACCTGAATACTAATAGTGCACTTTCTTAGTGGCCTCAATAATAGTGCGTCCCCAATAGTAATAGTGCTCCCCCTTAGTGCCCTTGAGCAACAATCATGTCATGTAGTTTTACTCACTGATGCTGATTCTGTTTTTTAAATCTGATTTGCCCCGATGCTTATCTACACTGATTACCCATTACTGACTGCAGGGCTTGTTGTTTTCTTTGTTGCCTGCTTACTCCACCAGTCAGCGACTACTCTGGAGATGCAAGCTAGGGATTCGTAGCAGCAGAGTCCAGATCCCTGTACAGGGGTTAAAGGGTGAAAACCTGCGGTCCCTAGCCTCTGCTACCCACAGTAGCCAGTGCCAAGTCTGGCTGTGGTAGTGCAATTGCTGAACAGGCAATTCCGAACACAAAAATGTTAGAGGAATTTAGCATTATAGGAAATTTGTTTGTAACAATTTAAAAGTTAGGTTCTAGAGGTTATATGGGAGAGGGGTGGGGTTTGTGGGATAGGGAGGGAGGTGGCGGGGGTTCGTGGGATAGGGAGGGAGGTGGCGGGGTTTGTGGGATAGGGAGGGAGTTGGTGGGAGGCAGTTAGGTTTTTGTGGGATAGGGAGGGAGGGTGTGTATGGGATATTTATTTGTTATACTTGGCAATGTTTTAAAAGAGTATTCCGTTTCCAACAGGTTAGCCCCTAATGGCCCCAATTGCAATAGTGCGCCTCCTTAATGGCCCCAATAGCAATAGTGCTCCAATGGTAATATTGCACTATTATTTTTGGAGACATTAACTATAGTGGCCTGCATACTAATAGCGCACTCTCTTAGTGGCCTCAATAATAGTGCGTCCCCAATAGTAATAGTGCTCCCCCTTAGTGCCCTTGAGCAACAATCATGGCAAGTAGTTTTACTCACTAATCCTGATTCTGTTTGTTAAATGTGATTAGGCCCGATTCTTATCTAAACTGATTACCCATTACTGACTCCAGGGCTTGTTGTTTTCTTTGTTGCCTGCTTACTCCACCAGTCAGCGACTACTCTGGAGATGCAAGCTAGGGATTCGTAGCAGCAGAGTCCAGATCCCTGTACAGGGGTTAAAGGGTGAAAACCTGCGGTCCCTAGCCTCTGCTACCCAGAGTAGCCAGCGCCAAGTCTGGCTGTGGTAGTGCAATTGCTGAACAGGCAATTCCGAACACAAACATGTTAGAGGAATTTAGCATTATAGAAAATGTGTTTGTAAAAATTAAAAGTTAGGTTTGAGAGGTTATATGGGAGAGGGGTGGGGTTTGTGGGATAGGGAGGGAGGTGGTGGGTGTTCGTGGGATAGGGAGGGAGGTGGTGGGGTTTGTGGGATAGGGAGGGAGTTGGTGGGAGGTAGTGGGGTTTTTGTGGGATAGGGAGGGAGGGTGTGTATGGGATATTTATATGTTAAACTTGGCAATGTTTTAAAAGAGTATTCCGTTTCCATCAGGTTAGGCCCTAATGGCCCCAATTGCAATACTTCGCCCACTTATTGGCCCCAATAGCAATAGTGCACCTCCTTAATGGCCCCAATAGCAATAGTGCTCCAATGGTAATATTGCACTATTATTTTTGGAGACATTAACTATAGTGACCTGAATACTAATAGTGCACTTTCTTAGTGGCCTCAATAAGAGTGCATTCCCAATAGTAATAGTGCTCCCCCTTAGTGCCCTTGAGCAACAATCATGGCAATTAGTTTTACTCACTGATCCTGATTCTGTTTGTTAAGTCTGATTTGGCACGATGCTTATCTACACTGATTACCCATTACTGACTCCAGGGCTTGTTGTTTTCTTTGTTGCCTGCTTACTCCACCAGTCAGCGACTACTCTGGACATGCAAGCTAGGGATTCGTAGCAGCAGAGTCCAGATCCCTGTACAGGGGTTAAAGGGTGAAAACCTGCGGTCCCTAGCCTCTGCTACCCAGAGTAGCCAGCGCCAAGTCTGGCTGTGGTAGTGCAATTGCTGAACAGGCAATTCCGAACACAAACATGTTAGAGGAATTTTGCATTATAGAAAATGTGTTTGTAAAAATTAAAAGTTTGGTTTGAGAGGTTATATGGGAGAGGGGTGGGGTTTGTGGGATAGGGAGGGAGGTGGTGGGTGTTCGTGGGATAGGGAGGGAGGTGGTGGGGTTTGTGGGATAGGGAGGGAGTTGGTGGGAGGTAGTGGGGTTTTTGTGGGATAGGGAGGGAGGGTGTGTATGGGATATTTATATGTTAAACTTGGCAATGTTTTAAAAGAGTATTCCGTTTCCAACAGGTTAGCCCCTAATGGCCCCAATTGCAATAGTGCGCCCACTTATTGGCCCCAATAGCAATAGTGCACCTCCTTAATGGCCCCAATAGCAATACTGCTCCAATGGTAATATTGCACTATTATTTTTGGAGACATTAACTATAGTGACCTGAATACTAATAGTGCACTTTCTTAGTGGCCTCAATAATAGTGCGTCCCCAATAGTAATAGTGCTCCCCCTTAGCGCCCTTGAGCAACAATCATGGCAAGTAGTTTTACTCACTGATGCTGATTCTGTTTGTTAAATCTGATTTGGCCCGATGCTTATCTACACTGATTACCCATTACTGACTCCAGGGCTTGTTGTTTTCTTTGTTGCCTGCTTACTCCACCAGTCAGCAACTACTCTGGAGATGCAAGCTAGGGATTCGTAGCAACAG
The DNA here is from genome assembly GCF_035609145.1 of Eleutherodactylus coqui. Taxonomy (NCBI): domain Eukaryota; kingdom Metazoa; phylum Chordata; class Amphibia; order Anura; family Eleutherodactylidae; genus Eleutherodactylus; species Eleutherodactylus coqui. Next base: position 151,882,591 of record NC_089839.1, on the reverse strand, counting down.
AGTCCAGATCCCTGTACAGGGGTTAAAGGGTGAAAACCTGCGGTCCCTAGCCTCTGCTACCCAGAGTAGCCAGCGCCAAGTCTGGCTGTGGTAGTGCAATTGCTGAACAGGCAATTCCGAACACAAAAATGTTAGAGGAATTTAGCATTATAGGAAATTTGTTTGTAAAAATTTAACAGTTAGGTTCTAGAGGTTATATGGGAGAGGGGTGGGGTTTGTGGGATAGGGAGGGAGGTGGTGGGGGTTCGTGGGATAGGGAGGGAGGTGGTGGGGTTTGTGGGATAGGGAGGGAGTTGGTGGGAGGTAGTGGGGTTTTTGTGGGATAGGGAGGGAGGGTGTGTATGGGATATTTATATGTTAAACTTGGCAATGTTTTAAAAGAGTATTCCGTTTCCAACAGGTTAGGCCCTAATGGCCGCAATTGCAATACTGCGCCCACTTATTGGCCCCAATAGCAATAGTGCACCTCCTTAATGGCCCCAATAGCAATAGTGCTCCAATGGTAATATTGCGCTATTATTTTTGGAGACATTAACTATAGTGACCTGAATACTAATAGTGCACTTTCTTAGTGGCCTCAATAATAGTGCGTCCCCAATAGTAATAGTGCTCCCCCTTAGTGCCCTTGATCAACAATCATGTCAAGTAGTTTTACTCACTGATGCTGATTCTGTTTGTTAAATCTGATTTGGCCCCATGCTTATCTACAATGATTACCCATTACTGACTCTAGGGCTTGTTGTTTTCTTTGTTGCCTGCTTACTCCACCAGTCAGCGACTACTCTGGAGATGCAAGCTAGGGATTCGTAGCAGCAGAGGCCAGATCCCTGTACAGGGGTTAAAGGGTGAAAACCTGCGGTCCCTAGCCTCTGCTACCCAGAGTAGCCAGCGCCAAGTCTGGCTGTGGTAGTGCAATTGCTGAACAGGCAATTCCGAACACAAAAATGTTAGAGGAATTTAGCATTATAAGAAATTTGTTTGTAAAAATTTAACAGTTAGGTTCTAGAGGTTATATGGGAGAGGGGTGGGGTTTGTGGGATAGGGAGGGAGGTGGTGGGGGTTCGTGGGATAGGGAGGGAGGTGGTGGGGTTTGTGGGATAGGGAGGGAGGTGGTGGGGGTTCGTGGGATAGGGAGGGAGGTGGTGGGGTTTGTGGGATAGGGAGGGAGTTGCTGGGAGGTAGTGGGGTTTTTGTGGGATAGGGAGGGAGGGTGTGTATGGGATATTTATATGTTAAACTTGGCAATGTTTTAAAAGAGTATTCTGTTTCCAACAGGTTAGCCCCTAATGGCCCCAATTGCAATAGTGCGCCCACTTATTGGCCCCAATAGCAATAGTGCACCTCCTTAATGGCCCCAATAGCAATACTGCTCCAATGGTAATATTGCACTATTATTTTTGGAGACATTAACTATAGTGACCTGAATACTAATAGTGCACTTTCTTAGTGGCCTCAATAATAGTGCGTCTCCAATAGTAATAGTGCTCCCCCTTAGCGCCCTTGAGCAACTATCATGGCAAGTAGTTTTACTCACTGATGCTGATTCTGTTTGTTAAATCTGATTTGGCCCGATGCTTATCTACACTGATTACCCATTACTGACTCCAGGGCTTGTTGTTTTCTTTGTTGCCTGCTTACTCCACCAGTCAGCGACTACTCTGGAGATGCAAGCTAGGGATTCGTAGCAGCAGAGTCCAGATCCCTGTACAGGGGTTAAAGGGTGAAAACCTGCGGTCCCTAGCCTCTGCTACCCAGAGTAGCCAGCGCCAAGTCTGGCTGTGGTAGTGCAATTGCTGAACAGGCAATTCCGAACACAAAAATGTTAGAGGAATTTAGCATTATAAGAAATTTGTTTGTAAAAATTTAACAGTTAGGTTCTAGAGGTTATATGGGAGAGGGGTGGGGTTTGTGGGATAGGGAGGGAGGTGGTGGGGGTTCGTGGGATAGGGAGGGAGGTGGTGGGGTTTGTGGGATAGGGAGGGAGTTGGTGGGAGGTAGTGGGGTTTTTGTGGGATAGGGAGGGAGGGTGTGTATGGGATATTTATATGTTAAACTTGGCAATGTTTTAAAAGAGTATTCCGTTTCCAACAGGTTAGGCCCTAATGGCCGCAATTGCAATACTGCGCCCACTTATTGGCCCCAATAGCAATAGTGCACCTCCTTAATGGCCCCAATAGCAATAGTGCTCCAATGGTAATATTGCGCTATTATTTTTGGAGACATTAACTATAGTGACCTGAATACTAATAGTGCACTTTCTTAGTGGCCTCAATAATAGTGCGTCCCCAATAGTAATAGTGCTCCCCCTTAGTGCCCTTGATCAACAATCATGTCAAGTAGTTTTACTCACTGATGCTGATTCTGTTTGTTAAATCTGATTTGGCCCGATACTTATCTACAATGATTACCCATTACTGACTCCAGGGCTTGTTGTTTTCTTTGTTGCCTGCTTACTCCACCAGTCAGCGACTACTCTGGAGATGCAAGCTAGGGATTCGTAGCAGCAGAGGCCAGATCCCTGTACAGGGGTTAAAGGGTGAAAACCTGCGGTCCCTAGCCTCTGCTACCCAGAGTAGCCAGCGCCAAGTCTGGCTGTGGTAGTGCAATTGCTGAACAGGCAATTCCGAACACAAAAATGTTAGAGGAATTTAGCATTATAAGAAATTTGTTTGTAAAAATTTAACAGTTAGGTTCTAGAGGTTATATGGGAGAGGGGTGGGGTTTGTGGGATAGGGAGGGAGGTGGTGGGGGTTCGTGGGATAGGGAGGGAGGTGGTGGGGTTTGTGGGATAGGGAGGGAGGTGGTGGGGGTTCGTGGGATAGGGAGGGAGGTGGTGGGGTTTGTGGGATAGGGAGGGAGTTGCTGGGAGGTAGTGGGGTTTTTGTGGGATAGGGAGGGAGGGTGTGTATGGGATATTTATATGTTAAACTTGGCAATGTTTTAAAAGAGTATTCCGTTTCCAACAGGTTAGCCCCTAATGGCCGCAATTGCAATACTGCGCCCACTTATTGGCCCCAATAGCAATAGTGCACCTCCTTAATGGCCCCAATAGCAATAGTGCACCTCCTTAATGGCCCCAATAGCAATACTGCTCCAATGGTAATATTGCACTATTATTTTTGGAGACATTAACTATAGTGACCTGAATACTAATAGTGCACTTTCTTAGTGGCCTCAATAATAGTGCGTCCCCAATAGTAATAGTGCTCCCCCTTAGCGCCCTTGAGCAACAATCATGGCAAGTAGTTTTACTCACTGATGCTGATTCTGTTTGTTAAATCTGATTTGGCCCGATGCTTATCTACACTGATTACCCATTACTGACTCCAGGGCTTGTTGTTTTGTTTGTTGCCTGCTTACTCCACCAGTCAGCGACTACTCTGGAGATGCAAGCTAGGGATTCGTAGCAGCAGAGTCCAGATCCCTGTACAGGGGTTAAAGGGTGAAAACCTGCGGTCCCTAGCCTCTGCTACCCAGAGTAGCCAGCGCCAAGTCTGGCTGTGGTAGTGCAATTGCTGAACAGGCAATTCCGAACACAAACATGTTAGAGGAATTTTGCATTATAGAAAATGTGTTTGTAAATATTAAAAGTTAGGTTTGAGAGGTTATATGGGAGAGGGGTGGGGTTTGTGGGATAGGGAGGGAGGTGGTGGGTGTTCGTGGGATAGGGAGGGAGGTGGTGGGGTTTGTGGGATAGGGAGGGAGTTGGTGGGAGGTAGTGGGCTTTTTGTGGGAAAGGGAGGGAGGGTGTGTATGGGATATTTATATGTTAAACTTGGCAATGTTTTAAAAGAGTATTCCGTTTCCAACAGGTTAGGCCCTAATGGCCCCAATTGCAATAGTGCGCCCACTTATTGGCCCCAATAGCAATAGTGCACCTCCTTAATGGCCCCAATAGCAATACTGCTCCAATGGTAATATTGCACTATTATTTTTGGAGACATTAACTATAGTGACCTGAATACTAATAGTGCACTTTCTTAGTGGCCTCAATAATAGTGCGTCCCCAATAGTAATAGTGCTCCCCCTTAGCGCCCTTGAGCAACAATCATGGCAAGTAGTTTTACTCACTGATGCTGATTCTGTTTGTTAAATCTGATTTGGCCCGATGCTTATCTACACTGATTACCCATTACTGACTCCAGGGCTTGTTGTTTTCTTTGTTACCTGCTTACTCCACCAGTCAGCGACTACTCTGGAGATGCAAGCTAGGGATTCGTAGCAACAGAGTCCAGATCCCTGTACAGGGGTTAAAGGGTGAAAACCTGCGGTCCCTAGCCTCTGCTACCCAGAGTAGCCAGCGCCAAGTCTGGCTGTGGTAGTGCAATTGCTGAACAGGCAATTCCGAACACAAAAATGTTAGAGGAATTTAGCATTATAAGAAATTTGTTTGTAAAAATTTAACAGTTAGGTTCTAGAGGTTATATGGGAGAGGGGTGGGGTTTGTGGGATAGGGAGGGAGGTGGTGGGGGTTCGTGGGATAGGGAGGGAGGTGGTGGGGTTTGTGGGATAGGGAGGGAGTTGGTGGGAGGTAGTGGGGTTTTTGTGGGATAGGGAGGGAGGGTGTGTATGGGATATTTATATGTTAAACTTGGCAATGTTTTAAAAGAGTATTCCGTTTCCAACAGGTTAGGCCCTAATGGCCGCAATTGCAATACTGCGCCCACTTATTGGCCCCAATAGCAATAGTGCACCTCCTTAATGGCCCCAATAGCAATAGTGCTCCAATGGTAATATTGCACTATTATTTTTGGAGACATTAACTATAGTGACCTGAATACTAATAGTGCACTTTCTTAGTGGCCTCAATAATAGTGCGTCCCCAATAGTAATAGTGCTCCCCCTTAGTGCCCTTGATCAACAATCATGTCAAGTAGTTTTACTCACTGATGCTGATTCTGTTTGTTAAATCTGATTTGGCCCGATGCTTATCTACACTGATTACCCATTACTGACTCCAGGGCTTGTTGTTTTCTTTGTTGCCTGCTTACTCCACCAGTCAGCGACTACTCTGGAGATGCAAGCTAGGGATTCGTAGCAGCAGAGTCCAGATCCCTGTACAGGGGTTAAAGGGTGAAAACCTGCGGTCCCTAGCCTCTGCTACCCAGAGTAGCCAGCGCCAAGTCTGGCTGTGGTAGTGCAATTGCTGAACAGGCAATTCCGAACACAAAAATGTTAGAGGAATTTAGCATTATAAGAAATTTGTTTGTAAAAATTTAACAGTTAGGTTCTAGAGGTTATATGGGAGAGGGGTGGGGTTTGTGGGATAGGGAGGGAGGTGGTGGGGGTTCGTGGGATAGGGAGGGAGGTGGTGGGGTTTGTGGGATAGGGAGGGAGTTGGTGGGAGGTAGTGGGGTTTTTGTGGGATAGGGAGGGAGGGTGTGTATGGGATATTTATATGTTAAACTTGGCAATGTTTTAAAAGAGTATTCCGTTTCCAACAGGTTAGGCCCTAATGGCCGCAATTGCAATACTGCGCCCACTTATTGGCCCCAATAGCAATAGTGCACCTCCTTAATGGCCCCAATAGCAATAGTGCTCCAATGGTAATATTGCGCTATTATTTTTGGAGACATTAACTATAGTGACCTGAATACTAATAGTGCACTTTCTTAGTGGCCTCAATAATAGTGCGTCCCCAATAGTAATAGTGCTCCCCCTTAGTGCCCTTGATCAACAATCATGTCAAGTAGTTTTACTCACTGATGCTGATTCTGTTTGTTAAATCTGATTTGGCCCGATGCTTATCTACAATGATTACCCATTACTGACTCCAGGGCTTGTTGTTTTCTTTGTTGCCTGCTTACTCCACCAGTCAGCGACTACTCTGGAGATGCAAGCTAGGGATTCGTAGCAGCAGAGGCCAGATCCCTGTACAGGGGTTAAAGGGTGAAAACCTGCGGTCCCTAGCCTCTGCTACCCAGAGTAGCCAGCGCCAAGTCTGGCTGTGGTAGTGCAATTGCTGAACAGGCAATTCCGAACACAAAAATGTTAGAGGAATTTAGCATTATAAGAAATTTGTTTGTAAAAATTTAACAGTTAGGTTCTAGAGGTTATATGGGAGAGGGGTGGGGTTTGTGGGATAGGGAGGGAGGTGGTGGGGGTTCGTGGGATAGGGAGGGAGGTGGTGGGGTTTGTGGGATAGGGAGGGAGGTGGTGGGGGTTCGTGGGATAGGGAGGGAGGTGGTGGGGTTTGTGGGATAGGGAGGGAGTTGCTGGGAGGTAGTGGGGTTTTTGTGGGATAGGGAGGGAGGGTGTGTATGGGATATTTATATGTTAAACTTGGCAATGTTTTAAAAGAGTATTCCGTTTCCAACAGGTTAGCCCCTAATGGCCGCAATTGCAATACTGCGCCCACTTATTGGCCCCAATAGCAATAGTGCACCTCCTTAATGGCCCCAATAGCAATAGTGCACCTCCTTAATGGCCCCAATAGCAATACTGCTCCAATGGTAATATTGCACTATTATTTTTGGAGACATTAACTATAGTGACCTGAATACTAATAGTGCACTTTCTTAGTGGCCTCAATAATAGTGCGTCCCCAATAGTAATAGTGCTCCCCCTTAGCGCCCTTGAGCAACAATCATGGCAAGTAGTTTTACTCACTGATGCTGATTCTGTTTGTTAAATCTGATTTGGCCCGATGCTTATCTACACTGATTACCCATTACTGACTCCAGGGCTTGTTGTTTTGTTTGTTGCCTGCTTACTCCACCAGTCAGCGACTACTCTGGAGATGCAAGCTAGGGATTCGTAGCAGCAGAGTCCAGATCCCTGTACAGGGGTTAAAGGGTGAAAACCTGCGGTCCCTAGCCTCTGCTACCCAGAGTAGCCAGCGCCAAGTCTGGCTGTGGTAGTGCAATTGCTGAACAGGCAATTCCGAACACAAACATGTTAGAGGAATTTTGCATTATAGAAAATGTGTTTGTAAATATTAAAAGTTAGGTTTGAGAGGTTATATGGGAGAGGGGTGGGGTTTGTGGGATAGGGAGGGAGGTGGTGGGTGTTCGTGGGATAGGGAGGGAGGTGGTGGGGTTTGTGGGATAGGGAGGGAGTTGGTGGGAGGTAGTGGGCTTTTTGTGGGAAAGGGAGGGAGGGTGTGTATGGGATATTTATATGTTAAACTTGGCAATGTTTTAAAAGAGTATTCCGTTTCCAACAGGTTAGGCCCTAATGGCCCCAATTGCAATAGTGCGCCCACTTATTGGCCCCAATAGCAATAGTGCACCTCCTTAATGGCCCCAATAGCAATACTGCTCCAATGGTAATATTGCACTATTATTTTTGGAGACATTAACTATAGTGACCTGAATACTAATAGTGCACTTTCTTAGTGGCCTCAATAATAGTGCGTCCCCAATAGTAATAGTGCTCCCCCTTAGCGCCCTTGAGCAACAATCATGGCAAGTAGTTTTACTCACTGATGCTGATTCTGTTTGTTAAATCTGATTTGGCCCGATGCTTATCTACACTGATTACCCATTACTGACTCCAGGGCTTGTTGTTTTCTTTGTTACCTGCTTACTCCACCAGTCAGCGACTACTCTGGAGATGCAAGCTAGGGATTCGTAGCAACAGAGTCCAGATCCCTGTACAGGGGTTAAAGGGTGAAAACCTGCGGTCCCTAGCCTCTGCTACCCAGAGTAGCCAGCGCCAAGTCTGGCTGTGGTAGTGCAATTGCTGAACAGGCAATTCCGAACACAAAAATGTTAGAGGAATTTAGCATTATAAGAAATTTGTTTGTAAAAATTTAACAGTTAGGTTCTAGAGGTTATATGGGAGAGGGGTGGGGTTTGTGGGATAGGGAGGGAGGTGGTGGGGGTTCGTGGGATAGGGAGGGAGGTGGTGGGGTTTGTGGGATAGGGAGGGAGTTGGTGGGAGGTAGTGGGGTTTTTGTGGGATAGGGAGGGAGGGTGTGTATGGGATATTTATATGTTAAACTTGGCAATGTTTTAAAAGAGTATTCCGTTTCCAACAGGTTAGGCCCTAATGGCCGCAATTGCAATACTGCGCCCACTTATTGGCCCCAATAGCAATAGTGCACCTCCTTAATGGCCCCAATAGCAATAGTGCTCCAATGGTAATATTGCACTATTATTTTTGGAGACATTAACTATAGTGACCTGAATACTAATAGTGCACTTTCTTAGTGGCCTCAATAATAGTGCGTCCCCAATAGTAATAGTGCTCCCCCTTAGTGCCCTTGATCAACAATCATGTCAAGTAGTTTTACTCACTGATGCTGATTCTGTTTGTTAAATCTGATTTGGCCCGATGCTTATCTACACTGATTACCCATTACTGACTCCAGGGCTTGTTGTTTTCTTTGTTGCCTGCTTACTCCACCAGTCAGCGACTACTCTGGAGATGCAAGCTAGGGATTCGTAGCAGCAGAGTCCAGATCCCTGTACAGGGGTTAAAGGGTGAAAACCTGCGGTCCCTAGCCTCTGCTACCCAGAGTAGCCAGCGCCAAGTCTGGCTGTGGTAGTGCAATTGCTGAACAGGCAATTCCGAACACAAAAATGTTAGAGGAATTTAGCATTATAAGAAATTTGTTTGTAAAAATTTAACAGTTAGGTTCTAGAGGTTATATGGGAGAGGGGTGGGGTTTGTGGGATAGGGAGGGAGGTGGTGGGGGTTCGTGGGATAGGGAGGGAGGTGGTGGGGTTTGTGGGATAGGGAGGGAGTTGGTGGGAGGTAGTGGGGTTTTTGTGGGATAGGGAGGGAGGGTGTGTATGGGATATTTATATGTTAAACTTGGCAATGTTTTAAAAGAGTATTCCGTTTCCAACAGGTTAGGCCCTAATGGCCGCAATTGCAATACTGCGCCCACTTATTGGCCCCAATAGCAATAGTGCACCTCCTTAATGGCCCCAATAGCAATAGTGCTCCAATGGTAATATTGCGCTATTATTTTTGGAGACATTAACTATAGTGACCTGAATACTAATAGTGCACTTTCTTAGTGGCCTCAATAATAGTGCGTCCCCAATAGTAATAGTGCTCCCCCTTAGTGCCCTTGATCAACAATCATGTCAAGTAGTTTTACTCACTGATGCTGATTCTGTTTGTTAAATCTGATTTGGCCCGATGCTTATCTACAATGATTACCCATTACTGACTCCAGGGCTTGTTGTTTTCTTTGTTGCCTGCTTACTCCACCAGTCAGCGACTACTCTGGAGATGCAAGCTAGGGATTCGTAGCAGCAGAGGCCAGATCCCTGTACAGGGGTTAAAGGGTGAAAACCTGCGGTCCCTAGCCTCTGCTACCCAGAGTAGCCAGCGCCAAGTCTGGCTGTGGTAGTGCAATTGCTGAACAGGCAATTCCGAACACAAAAATGTTAGAGGAATTTAGCATTATAAGAAATTTGTTTGTAAAAATTTAACAGTTAGGTTCTAGAGGTTATATGGGAGAGGGGTGGGGTTTGTGGGATAGGGAGGGAGGTGGTGGGGGTTCGTGGGATAGGGAGGGAGGTGGTGGGGTTTGTGGGATAGGGAGGGAGGTGGTGGGGGTTCGTGGGATAGGGAGGGAGGTGGTGGGGTTTGTGGGATAGGGAGGGAGTTGCTGGGAGGTAGTGGGGTTTTTGTGGGATAGGGAGGGAGGGTGTGTATGGGATATTTATATGTTAAACTTGGCAATGTTTTAAAAGAGTATTCCGTTTCCAACAGGTTAGCCCCTAATGGCCGCAATTGCAATACTGCGCCCACTTATTGGCCCCAATAGCAATAGTGCACCTCCTTAATGGCCCCAATAGCAATAGTGCACCTCCTTAATGGCCCCAATAGCAATACTGCTCCAATGGTAATATTGCACTATTATTTTTGGAGACATTAACTATAGTGACCTGAATACTAATAGTGCACTTTCTTAGTGGCCTCAATAATAGTGCGTCCCCAATAGTAATAGTGCTCCCCCTTAGCGCCCTTGAGCAACAATCATGGCAAGTAGTTTTACTCACTGATGCTGATTCTGTTTGTTAAATCTGATTTGGCCCGATGCTTATCTACACTGATTACCCATTACTGACTCCAGGGCTTGTTGTTTTGTTTGTTGCCTGCTTACTCCACCAGTCAGCGACTACTCTGGAGATGCAAGCTAGGGATTCGTAGCAGCAGAGTCCAGATCCCTGTACAGGGGTTAAAGGGTGAAAACCTGCGGTCCCTAGCCTCTGCTACCCAGAGTAGCCAGCGCCAAGTCTGGCTGTGGTAGTGCAATTGCTGAACAGGCAATTCCGAACACAAACATGTTAGAGGAATTTTGCATTATAGAAAATGTGTTTGTAAAAATTAAAAGTTAGGTTTGAGAGGTTATATGGGAGAGGGGTGGGGTTTGTGGGATAGGGAGGGAGGTGGTGGGTGTTCGTGGGATAGGGAGGGAGGTGGTGGGGTTTGTGGGATAGGGAGGGAGTTGGTGGGAGGTAGTGGGCTTTTTGTGGGAAAGGGAGGGAGGGTGTGTATGGGATATTTATATGTTAAACTTGGCAATGTTTTAAAAGAGTATTCCGTTTCCAACAGGTTAGCCCCTAATGGCCCCAATTGCAATAGTGCGCCCACTTATTGGCCCCAATAGCAATAGTGCACCTCCTTAATGGCCCCAATAGCAATACTGCTCCAATGGTAATATTGCACTATTATTTTTGGAGACATTAACTATAGTGACCTGAATACTAATAGTGCACTTTCTTAGTGGCCTCAATAATAGTGCGTCCCCAATAGTAATAGTGCTCCCCCTTAGCGCCCTTGAGCAACAATCATGGCAAGTAGTTTTACTCACTGATGCTGATTCTGTTTGTTAAATCTGATTTGGCCCGATGCTTATCTACACTGATTACCCATTACTGACTCCAGGGCTTGTTGTTTTCTTTGTTGCCTGCTTACTCCACCAGTCAGCGACTACTCTGGAGATGCAAGCTAGGGATTCGTAGCAGCAGAGTCCAGATCCCTGTACAGGGGTTAAAGGGTGAAAACCTGCGGTCCCTAGCCTCTGCTACCCAGAGTAGCCAGCGCCAAGTCTGGCTGTGGTAGTGCAATTGCTGAACAGGCAATTCCGAACACAAAAATGTTAGAGGAATTTAGCATTATAAGAAATTTGTTTGTAAAAATTTAACAGTTAGGTTCTAGAGGTTATATGGGAGAGGGGTGGGGTTTGTGGGATAGGGAGGGAGGTGGTGGGGTTTGTGGGATAGGGAGGGAGGTGGTGGGGGTTCGTGGGATAGGGAGGGAGGTGGTGGGGTTTGTGGGATAGGGAGGGAGTTGGTGGGAGGTAGTGGGGTTTTTGTGGGATAGGGAGGGAGGGTGTGTATGGGATATTTATATGTTAAACTTGGCAATGTTTTAAAAGAGTATTCCGTTTCCAACAGGTTAGCCCCTAATGGCCGCAATTGCAATACTGCGCCCACTTATTGGCCCCAATAGCAATAGTGCACCTCCTTAATGGCCCCAATAGCAATAGTGCACCTCCTTAATGGCCCCAATAGCAATAGTGCTCCAATGGTAATATTGCACTATTATTTTTGGAGACATTAACTATAGTGACCTGAATACTAATAGTGCACTTTCTTAGTGGCCTCAATAATAGTGCGTCCCCAATAGTAATAGTGCTCCCCCTTAGTGCCCTTGAGCAACTATCATGTCAAGTAGTTTTACTCACTGATGCTGATTCTGTTTGTTAAATCTGATTTGGCCCGATGCTTATCTACACTGATTACCCATTACTGACTCCAGGGCTTGTTGTTTTCTTTGTTGCCTGCTTACTCCACCAGTCAGCGACTACTCTGGAGATGCAAGCTAGGGATTCGTAGCAGCAGAGTCCAGATCCCTGTACAGGGGTTAAAGGGTGAAAACCTGCAGTCCCTAGCCTCTGCTACCCACAGTAGCCAGTGCCAAGTCTGGCTGTGGTAGTGCAATTGCTGAACAGGCAATTCCGAACACAAACATGTTAGAGGAATTTAGCATTATAGAAAATGTGTTTGTAAAAATTAAAAGTTAGGTTTGAGAGGTTATATGGGAGAGGGGTGGGGTTTGTGGGATAGGGAGGGAGGTGGTGGGTGTTCGTGTGATAGGGAGGGAGGTGGTGGGGTTTGTGGGATAGGGAGGGAGTTGGTGGGAGGTAGTGGGGTTTTTGTGGGATAGGGAGGGAGGGTGTGTATGGGATATTTATATGTTAAACTTGGCAATGTTTTAAAAGAGTATTCCGTTTCCATCAGGTTAGGCCCTAATGGCCCCAATTGCAATACTGCGCCCACTTATTGGCCCCAATAGCAATAGTGCACCTCCTTAATGGCCCCAATAGCAATAGTGCTCCAATGGTAATATTGCACTATTATTTTTGGAGACATTAACTATAGTGACCGGAATACTAATAGTGCACTTTCTTAGTGGCCTCAATAATAGTGCATTCCCAATAGTAATAGTGCTCCCCCTTAGCGCCCTTGAGCAACAATCATGGCAATTAGTTTTACTCACTGATCCTGATTCTGTTTGTTAAATCTGATTTGGCCCGATGCTTATCTACACTGATTACCCATTACTGACTCCAGGGCTTGTTGTTTTCTTTGTTGCCTGCTTACTCCACCAGTCAGCGACTACTCTGGAGATGCAAGCTAGGGATTCGTAGCAGCAGAGTCCAGATCCCTGTACAGGGGTTAAAGGGTGAAAACCTGCGGTCCCTAGCCTCTGCTACCCAGAGTAGCCAGCGCCAAGTCTGGCTGTGGTAGTGCAATTGCTGAACAGGCAATTCCGAACACAAACATGTTAGAGGAATTTTGCATTATAGAAAATGTGTTTGTAAAAATTAAAAGTTAGGTTTGAGAAGTTATATGGGAGAGGGGTGGAGTTTGTGGGATAGGGAGGGAGGTGGTGGGTGTTCGTGGGATAGGGAGGGAGGTGGTGGGGTTTGTGGGATAGGGAGGGAGTTGGTGGGAGGTAGTGGGGTTTTTGTGGGATAGGGAGGGAGGGTGTGTATGGGATATTTATATGTTAAACTTGGCAATGTTTTAAAAGAGTATTCCGTTTCCAACAGGTTAGCCCCTAATGGCCCCAATTGCAATAGTGCGCCCACTTATTGGCCCCAATAGCAATAGTGCACCTCCTTAATGGCCCCAATAGCAATACTGCTCCAATGGTAATATTGCACTATTATTTTTGGAGACATTAACTATAGTGACCTGAATACTAATAGTGCACTTTCTTAGTGGCCTCAATAATAGTGCGTCCCCAATAGTAATAGTGCTCCCCCTTAGCGCCCTTGAGCAACAATCATGGCAAGTAGTTTTACTCACTGATGCTGATTCTGTTTGTTAAATCTGATTTGGCCCGATGCTTATCTACACTGATTACCCATTACTGACTCCAGGGCTTGTTGTTTTCTTTGTTGCCTGCTTACTCCACCAGTCAGCGACTACTCTGGAGATGCAAGCTAGGGATTCGTAGCAACAGAGTCCAGATCCCTGTACAGGGGCTAAAGGGTGAAAACCTGCGGTCCCTAGCCTCTGCTACCCAGAGTAGCCAGCGCCAAGTCTGGCTGTGGTAGTGCAATTGCTGAACAGGCAATTCCGAACACAAAAATGTTAGAGGAATTTAGCATTATAGGAAATTTGTTTGTAAAAATTTAACAGTTAGGTTCTAGAGGTTATATGGGAGAGGGGTGGGGTTTGTGGGATAGGGAGGGAGGTGGTGGGGGTTCGTGGGATAGGGAGGGAGGTGGTGGGGTTTGTGGGATAGGGAGGGAGTTGGTGGGAGGTAGTGGGGTTTTTGTGGGATAGGGAGGGAGGGTGTGTATGGGATATTTATATGTTAAACTTGGCAATGTTTTAAAAGAGTATTCCGTTTCCAACAGGTTAGGCCCTAATGGCCGCAATTGCAATACTGCGCCCACTTATTGGCCCCAATAGCAATAGTGCACCTCCTTAATGGCCCCAATAGCAATAGTGCTCCAATGGTAATATTGCACTATTATTTTTGGAGACATTAACTATAGTGACCTGAATACTAATAGTGCACTTTCTTAGTGGCCTCAATAATAGTGCGTCCCCAATAGTAATAGTGCTCCCCCTTAGTGCCCTTGATCAACAATCATGTCAAGTAGTTTTACTCACTGATCCTGATTCTGTTTGTTAAATCTGATTTGGCCCAATGCTTATCTACACTGATTACCCATTACTGACTCCAGGGCTTGTTGTTTTCTTTGTTGCCTGCTTACTCCACCAGTCAGCGACTACTCTGGAGATGCAAGCTAGGGATTCGTAGCAGCAGAGTCCAGATCCCTGTACAGGGGTTAAAGGGTGAAAACCTGCGGTCCCTAGCCTCTGCTACCCAGAGTAGCCAGCGCCAAGTCTGGCTGTGGTAGTGCAATTGCTGAACAGGCAATTCCGAACACAAAAATGTTAGAGGAATTTAGCATTATAAGAAATTTGTTTGTAAAAATTTAACAGTTAGGTTCTAGAGGTTATATGGGAGAGGGGTGGGGTTTCTGGGATAGGGAGGGAGGTGGTGGGGTTTGTGGGATAGGGAGGGAGGTGGTGGGGGTTCGTGGGATAGGGAGGGAGGTGGTGGGGTTTGTGGGATAGGGAGGGAGTTGGTGGGAGGTAGTGGGGTTTTTGTGGGATAGGGAGGGAGGGTGTGTATGGGATATTTATATGTTAAACTTGGCAATGTTTTAAAAGAGTATTCCGTTTCCAACAGGTTAGCCCCTAATGGCCGCAATTGCAATACTGCGCCCACTTATTGGCCCCAATAGCAATAGTGCACCTCCTTAATGGCCCCAATAGCAATAGTGCACCTCCTTAATGGCCCCAATAGCAATAGTGCTCCAATGGTAATATTGCACTATTATTTTTGGAGACATTAACTATAGTGACCTGAATACTAATAGTGCACTTTCTTAGTGGCCTCAATAATAGTGCGTCCCCAATAGTAATAGTGCTCCCCCTTAGTGCCCTTGAGCAACAATCATGTCAAGTAGTTTTACTCACTGATGCTGATTCTGTTTGTTAAATCTGATTTGGCCCGATGCTTATCTACACTGATTACCCATTACTGACTCCAGGGCTTGTTGTTTTCTTTGTTGCCTGCTTACTCCACCAGTCAGCGACTACTCTGGAGATGCAAGCTAGGGATTCGTAGCAGCAGAGTCCAGATCCCTGTACAGGGGTTAAAGGGTGAAAACCTGCGGTCCCTAGCCTCTGCTACCCACAGTAGCCAGTGCCAAGTCTGGCTGTGGTAGTGCAATTGCTGAACAGGCAATTCCGAACACAAAAATGTTAGAGGAATTTACCATTATAGAAAATGTGTTTGTAAAAATTAAAAGTTAGGTTTGAGAGGTTATATGGGAGAGGGGTGGGGTTTGTGGGATAGGGAGGGAGGTGGTGGGTGTTCGTGGGATAGGGAGGGAGGTGGTGGGGTTTGTGGGATAGGGAGGGAGTTGGTGGGAGGTAGTGGGGTTTTTGTGGGATAGGGAGGGAGGGTGTGTATGGGATATTTATATGTTAAACTTGGCAATGTTTTAAAAGAGTATTCCGTTTCCATCAGGTTAGGCCCTAATGGCCCCAATTGCAATACTGCGCCCACTTATTGGCCCCAATAGCAATAGTGCACCTCCTTAATGGCCCCAATAGCAATAGTGCTCCAATGGTAATATTGCACTATTATTTTTGGAGACATTAACTATAGTGACCGGAATACTAATAGTGCACTTTCTTAGTGGCCTCAATAATAGT
Organism: Eleutherodactylus coqui; assembly: GCF_035609145.1. Classification (NCBI taxonomy): domain Eukaryota; kingdom Metazoa; phylum Chordata; class Amphibia; order Anura; family Eleutherodactylidae; genus Eleutherodactylus; species Eleutherodactylus coqui. Next base: position 151,866,872 of record NC_089839.1, on the reverse strand, counting down.
GCATTCCCAATAGTAATTGTGCTCCCCCTTAGTGCCCTTGAGCAACAATCATGGCAATTAGTTTTACTCACTGATCCTGATTCTGTTTGTTAAATCTGATTTGGCCCGATGCTTATCTACACTGATTACCCATTACTGACTCCAGGGCTTGTTGTTTTCTTTGTTGCCTGCTTACTCCACCAGTCAGCGACTACTCTGGAGATGCAAGCTAGGGATTCGTAGCAGCAGAGTCCAGATCCCTGTACAGGGGTTAAAGGGTGAAAACCTGCGGTCCCTAGCCTCTGCTACCCAGAGTAGCCAGCGCCAAGTCTGGCTGTGGTAGTGCAATTGCTGAACAGGCAATTCCGAACACAAACATGTTAGAGGAATTTTGCATTATAGAAAATGTGTTTGTAAAAATTAAAAGTTAGGTTTGAGAGGTTATATGGGAGAGGGGTGGAGTTTGTGGGATAGGGAGGGAGGTGGTGGGTGTTCGTGGGATAGGGAGGGAGGTGGTGGGGTTTGTGGGATAGGGAGGGAGTTGGTGGGAGGTAGTGGGGTTTTTGTGGGATAGGGAGGGAGGGTGTGTATGGGATATTTATATGTTAAACTTGGCAATGTTTTAAAAGAGTATTCCGTTTCCAACAGGTTAGCCCCTAATGGCCCCAATTGCAATAGTGCGCCCACTTATTGGCCCCAATAGCAATAGTGCACCTCCTTAATGGCCCCAATAGCAATACTGCTGCAATGGTAATATTGCACTATTATTTTTGGAGACATTAACTATAGTGACCTGAATACTAATAGTGCACTTTCTTAGTGGCCTCAATAATAGTGCGTCCCCAATAGTAATAGTGCTCCCCCTTAGCGCCCTTGAGCAACAATCATGGCAAGTAGTTTTACTCACTGATGCTGATTCTGTTTGTTAAATCTGATTTGGCCCGATGCTTATCTACACTGATTACCCATTACTGACTCCAGGGCTTGTTGTTTTCTTTGTTGCCTGCTTACTCCACCAGTCAGCGACTACTCTGGAGATGCAAGCTAGGGATTCGTAGCAGCAGAGGCCAGATCCCTGTACAGGGGTTAAAGGGTGAAAACCTGCGGTCCCTAGCCTCTGCTACCCAGAGTAGCCAGCGCCAAGTCTGGCTGTGGTAGTGCAATTGCTGAACAGGCAATTCCGAACACAAAAATGTTAGAGGAATTTAGCATTATAAGAAATTTGTTTGTAAAAATTTAACAGTTAGGTTCTAGAGGTTATATGGGAGAGGGGTGGGGTTTGTGGGATAGGGAGGGAGGTGGTGGGGGTTCGTGGGATAGGGAGGGAGGTGGTGGGGTTTGTGGGATAGGGAGGGAGGTGGTGGGGGTTCGTGGGATAGGGAGGGAGGTGGTGGGGTTTGTGAGATAGGGAGGGAGTTGCTGGGAGGTAGTGGGGTTTTTGTGGGATAGGGAGGGAGGGTGTGTATGGGATATTTATATGTTAAACTTGGCAATGTTTTAAAAGAGTATTCCGTTTCCAACAGGTTAGCCCCTAATGGCCCCAATTGCAATAGTGCGCCCACTTATTGGCCCCAATAGCAATAGTGCACCTCCTTAATGGCCCCAATAGCAATACTGCTCCAATGGTAATATTGCACTATTATTTTTGGAGACATTAACTATAGTGACCTGAATACTAATAGTGCACTTTCTTAGTGGCCTCAATAATAGTGCGTCCCCAATAGTAATAGTGCTCCCCCTTAGCGCCCTTGAGCAACAATCATGGCAAGTAGTTTTACTCACTGATGCTGATTCTGTTTGTTAAATCTGATTTGGCCCGATGCTTATCTACACTGATTACCCATTACTGACTCCAGGGCTTGTTGTTTTCTTTGTTGCCTGCTTACTCCACCAGTCAGCGACTACTCTGGAGATGCAAGCTAGGGATTCGTAGCAACAGAGTCCAGATCCCTGTACAGGGGTTAAAGGGTGAAAACCTGCGGTCCCTAGCCTCTGCTACCCAGAGTAGCCAGCGCCAAGTCTGGCTGTGGTAGTGCAATTGCTGAACAGGCAATTCCGAACACAAAAATGTTAGAGGAATTTAGCATTATAAGAAATTTGTTTGTAAAAATTTAACAGTTAGGTTCTAGAGGTTATATGGGAGAGGGGTGGGGTTTGTGGGATAGGGAGGGAGGTGGTGGGGGTTCGTGGGATAGGGAGGGAGGTGGTGGGGTTTGTGGGATAGGGAGGGAGTTGGTGGGAGGTAGTGGGGTTTTTGTGGGATAGGGAGGGAGGGTGTGTATGGGATATTTATATGTTAAACTTGGCAATGTTTTAAAAGAGTATTCCGTTTCCAACAGGTTAGGCCCTAATGGCCGCAATTGCAATACTGCGCCCACTTATTGGCCCCAATAGCAATAGTGCACCTCCTTAATGGCCCCAATAGCAATAGTGCTCCAATGGTAATATTGCACTATTATTTTTGGAGACATTAACTATAGTGACCTGAATACTAATAGTGCACTTTCTTAGTGGCCTCAATAATAGTGCGTCCCCAATAGTAATAGTGCTCCCCCTTAGTGCCCTTGATCAACAATCATGTCAAGTAGTTTTACTCACTGATGCTGATTCTGTTTGTTAAATCTGATTTGGCCCGATGCTTATCTACACTGATTACCCATTACTGACTCCAGGGCTTGTTGTTTTCTTTGTTGCCTGCTTACTCCACCAGTCAGCGACTACTCTGGAGATGCAAGCTAGGGATTCGTAGCAGCAGAGTCCAGATCCCTGTACAGGGGTTAAAGGGTGAAAACCTGCGGTCCCTAGCCTCTGCTACCCAGAGTAGCCAGCGCCAAGTCTGGCTGTGGTAGTGCAATTGCTGAACAGGCAATTCCGAACACAAAAATGTTAGAGGAATTTAGCATTATAGGAAATTTAATTGTAAAAATTTAAAAGGTAGGTTCAAGAGGTTATATGGGAGAGGGGTGGGGTTTGTGGGATAGGGAGGGAGGTGGTGGGGGTTCGTGGGATAGGGAGGGAGGTGTTGAGGTTTGTGGGATAGGGAGGGAGTTGGTGGGAGGTAGTGGGGTTTTTGTGGGATAGGGAGGGAGGGTGTTTATGGGATATTTATTTGTTAAACTTGGCAATGTTTTAAAAGAGTATTCCGTTTCCAACAGGTTAGCCCCTAATGGCCCCAATTGCAATAGTGCGCCCACTTATTGGCCCCAATAGCAATAGTGCACCTCCTTAATGGCCCCAATAGCAATAGTGCTCCAATGGTAATATTGCACTATTATTTTCGAAGACATTAACTATAGTGGCCTGCATACTAATAGCGCACTCTCTTAGTGGCCTCAATAATAGTGCGTCCCCAATAGTAATAGTGCTCCCCCTTAGTGCCCTTGAGCAACAATCATGGCAAGTAGTTTTACTCACTAATCCTGATTCTGTTTGTTAAATGTGATTTGGCCCGATTCTTATCTAAACTGATTACCCATTACTGACTCCAGGGCTTGTTGTTTTCTTTGTTGCCTGCTTATTCCACCAGTCAGCGACTACTCTGGAGATGCAAGCTAGGGATTCGTAGCAGCAGAGTCCAGATCCCTGTACAGGGGTTAAAGGGTGAAAACCTGCAGTCCCTAGCCTCTGCTACCCAGAGTAGCCAGCGCCAAGTCTGGCTGTGGTAGTGCAATTGCTGAACAGGCAATTCCGAACACAAAAATGTTAGAGGAATTTAGCATTATAAGAAATTTGTTTGTAAAAATATAACAGTTAGGTTCTAGAGGTTATATGGGAGAGGGGTGGGGTTTGTGGGATAGGGAGGGAGGTGGTGGGGGTTCGTGGGATAGGGAGGGAGGTGTTGAGGTTTGTGGGATAGGGAGGGAGTTGGTGGGAGGTAGTGGGGTTTTTGTGGGATAGGGAGGGAGGGTGTTTATGGGATATTTATTTGTTAAACTTGGCAATGTTTTAAAAGAGTATTCCGTTTCCAACAGGTTAGCCCCTAATGGCCCCAATTGCAATAGTGCGCCCACTTATTGGCCCCAATAGCAATAGTGCACCTCCTTAATGGCCCCAATAGCAATAGTGCACCTCCTTAATGGCCCCAATAGCAATAGTGCTCCAATGGTAATATTGCACTATTATTTTTGGAGACATTAACTATAGTGACCTGAATACTAATAGTGCACTTTCTTAGTGGCCTCAATAATAGTGCGTCCCCAATAGTAATAGTGCTCCCCCTTAGTGCCCTTGAGCAACAATCATGTCAAGTAGTTTTACTCACTGATGCTAATTCTGTTTGTTAAATCTGATTTGGCCCGATGCTTATCTACACTGATTACCCATTACTGACTCCAGGGCTTGTTGTTTTCTTTGTTGCCTGCTTACTCCACCAGTCAGCGACTACTCTGGAGATGCAAGCTAGGGATTTGTAGCAGCAGAGCCCAGATCCCTGTACAGGGGTTAAAGGGTGAAAACCTGCGGTCCCTAGCCTCTGCTACCCACAGTAGCCAGTGCCAAGTCTGGCTGTGGTAGTGCAATTGCTGAACAGGCAATTCCGAACACAAAAATATTAGAGGAATTTAGCATTATAGGAAATTTGTTTGTAACAATTTAAAAGTTAGGTTCTAGAGGTTATATGGGAGAGGGGTGGGGTTTGTGGGATAGGGAGGGAGGTGGCGGGGGTTCGTGGGATAGGGAGGGAGGTGGCGGGGTTTGTGGGATAGGGAGGGAGTTGGTGGGAGGTAGTGGGGTTTTTGTGGGATAGGGAGGGAGGGTGTGTATGGGATATTTATTTGTTAAACTTGGCAATGTTTTAAAAGAGTATTCCGTTTCCAACAGGTTAGCCCCTAATGGCCCCAATTGCAATAGTGCGCCTCCTTAATGGCCCCAATAGCAATAGTGCTCCAATGGTAATATTGCACTATTATTTTTGGAGACATTAACTATAGTGGCCTGCATACTAATAGCGCACTCTCTTAGTGGCCTCAATAATAGTGCGTCCCCAATAGTAATAGTGCTCCCCCTTAGTGCCCTTGAGCAACAATCATGGCAAGTAGTTTTACTCACTAATCCTGATTCTGTTTGTTAAATGTGATTTGGCCCGATTCTTATCTAAACTGATTACCCATTACTGACTCCAGGGCTTGTTGTTTTCTTTGTTGCCTGCTTACTCCACCAGTCAGCGACTACTCTGGAGATGCAAGCTAGGGATTCGTAGCAGCAGAGTCCAGATCCCTGTACAGGGGTTAAAGGGTGAAAACCTGCGGTCCCTAGCCTCTGCTACCCAGAGTAGCCAGCGCCAAGTCTGGCTGTGGTAGTGCAATTGCTGAACAGGCAATTCCGAACACAAAAATGTTAGAGGAATTTTGCATTATAGAAAATGTGTTTGTAAAAATTAAAAGTTAGGTTTGAGAGGTTATATGGGAGAGGGGTGGGGTTTGTGGGATAGGGAGGGAGGTGGTGGGAGGTAGTGGGGTTTTTGTGGGATAGGGCGGGAGGGTGTGTATGGGATATTTATATGTTAAACTTGGCAATGTTTTAAAAGAGTATTCCGTTTCCAACAGGTTAGCCCCTAATGGCCCCAATTGCAATAGTGCGCCCACTTATTGGCCCCAATAGCAATAGTGCACCTCCTTAATGGCCCCAATAGCAATACTGCTCCAATGGTAATATTGCACTATTATTTTTGGAGACATTAACTATAGTGACCTGAATACTAATAGTGCACTTTCTTAGTGGCCTCAATAATAGTGCATCCCCAATAGTAATAGTGCTCCCCTTTAGTGCCCTTGAGCAACTATCATGGCAAGTAGTTTTACTCACTGATGCTTATTCTGTTTGTTAAATCTGATTTGGCCCAATGCTTATCTACACTGATTACCCATTACTGACTCCAGGGCTTGTTGTTTTCTTTGTTGCCTGCTTACTCCACCAGTCAGCGACTACTCTGGAGATGCAAGCTAGGGATTCGTAGCAGCAGAGTCCAGATCACTGTACAGGGGTTAAAGGGTGAAAACCTGCGGTCCCTAGCCTCTGCTACCCAGAGTAGCCAGCGCCAAGTCTGGCTGTGGTAGTGCAATTGCTGAACAGGCAATTCCGAACACAAAAATGTTAGAGGAATTTTGCATTATAGAGAATGTGTTTGTAAAAATTAAAAGTTAGGTTTGAGAGGTTATATGGGAGAGGGGTGGGGTTTGTGGGATAGGGAGGGAGGTGGTGGGGGTTCGTGGGATAGGGAGGGAGGTGGTGGGGTTTGTGGGATAGGGAGGGAGTTGGTGGGAGGTAGTGGGGTTTTTGTGGGATAGGGAGGGAGGGTGTGTATGGGATATTTATATGTTAAACTTGGCAATGTTTTAAAAGAGTATTCCGTTTCCAACAGGTTAGCCCCTAATGGCCCCAATTGCAATAGTGCGCCCACTTATTGGCCCCAATAGCAATAGTGCACCTCCTTAATGGCCCCAATAGCAATAGTGCTCCAATGGTAATATTGCACTATTATTTTTGAAGACATTAACTATAGTGGCCTGCATACTAATAGCGCAATCTCTTAGTGGCCTCAATAATAGTGCGTCCCCAATAGTAATAGTGCTCCCCCTTAGTGCCCTTGAGCAACAATCATGGCAAGTAGTTTTACTCACTAATCCTGATTCTGTTTGTTAAATGTGATTTGGCCCGATTCTTATCTAAACTGATTACCCATTACTGACTCCAGGGCTTGTTGTTTTCTTTGTTGCCTGCTTACTCCACCAGTCAGCGACTACTCTGGAGATGCAAGCTAGGGATTCGTAGCAGCAGAGTCCAGATCCCTGTACAGGGGTTAAAGGGTGAAAACCTGCGGTCCCTAGCCTCTGCTACCCAGAGTAGCCAGCGCCAAGTCTGGCTGTGGTAGTGCAATTGCTGAACAGGCAATTCCGAACACAAAAATGTTAGGGGAATTTAGCATTATACGAAATTTGTTTGTAAAAATTTAACAGTTAGGTTCTAGAGGTTATATGGGAGAGGGGTGGGGTTTGTGGGATAGGGAGGGAGGTGGTGGGGGTTCGTGGGATAGGGAGGGAGGTGTTGAGGTTTGTGGGATAGGGAGGGAGTTGGTGGGAGGTAGTGGGGTTTTTGTGGGATAGGGAGGGAGGGTGTTTATGGGATATTTATTTGTTAAACTTGGCAATGTTTTAAAAGAGTATTCCGTTTCCAACAGGTTAGCCCCTAATGGCCCCAATTGCAATAGTGCGCCCACTTATTGGCCCCAATAGCAATAGTGCACCTCCTTAATGGCCCCAATAGCAATAGTGCACCTCCTTAATGGCCCCAATAGCAATAGTGCTCCAATGGTAATATTGCACTATTATTTTTGGAGACATTAACTATAGTGGCCTGCATACTAATAGCACACTCTCTTAGTGGCCTCAATAATAGTGCGTCCCCAATAGTAATAGTGCTCCCCCTTAGTGCCCTTGAGCAACAATCATGGCAAGTAGTTTTACTCACTAATCCTGATTCTGTTTGTTAAATGTGATTTGGCCCGATTCTTATCTAAACTGATTACCCATTACTGACTCCAGGGCTTGTTGTTTTCTTTGTTGCCTGCTTACTCCACCAGTCAGCGACTACTCTGGAGATGCAAGCTAGGGATTCGTAGCAGCAGAGTCCAGATCCCTGTACAGGGGTTAAAGGGTGAAAACCTGCGGTCCCTAGCCTCTGCTACCCAGAGTAGCCAGCGCCAAGTCTGGCTGTGGTAGTGCAATTGCTGAACAGGCAATTCCGAACACAAAAATGTTAGAGGAATTTTGCATTATAGAAAATGTGTTTGTAAAAATTAAAAGTTAGGTTTGAGAGGTTATATGGCAGAGGGGTGGGGTTTGTGGGATAGGGAGGGAGGTGGTGGGAGGTAGTGGGGTTTTTGTGGGATAGGGCGGGAGGGTGTGTATGGGATATTTATATGTTAAACTTGGCAATGTTTTAAAAGAGTATTCCGTTTCCAACAGGTTAGCCCCTAATGGCCCCAATTGCAATAGTGCGCCCACTTATTGGCCCCAATAGCAATAGTGCACCTCCTTAATGGCCCCAATAGCAATAGTGCACCTCCTTAATGGCCCCAATAGCAATAGTGCTCCAATGGTAATATTGCACTATTATTTTTGAAGACATTAACTATAGTGGCCTGCATACTAATAGCGCAATCTCTTAGTGGCCTCAATAATAGTGCGTCCCCAATAGTAATAGTGCTCCCCCTTAGTGCCCTTGAGCAACAATCATGGCAAGTAGTTTTACTCACTAATCCTGATTCTGTTTGTTAAATCTGATTTGGCCCAATGCTTATCTACACTGATTACCCATTACTGACTCCACGGCTTGTTGTTTTCTTTGTTGCCTGCTTACTCCACCAGTCAGCGACTACTCTGGAGATGCAAGCTAGGGATTCGTAGCAGCAGAGTCCAGATCCCTGTACAGGGGTTAAAGGGTGAAAACCTGCGGTCCCTAGCCTCTGCTACCCAGAGTAGCCAGCGCCAAGTCTGGCTGTGGTAGTGCAATTGCTGAACAGGCAATTCCGAACACAAAAATGTTAGAGGAATTTTGCATTATAGAAAATGTGTTTGTAAAAATTAAAAGTTAGGTTTGAGAGGTTATATGGGAGAGGGGTGGGGTTTGTGGGATAGGGAGGGAGGTGGTGGGAGGTAGTGGGGTTTTTGTGGGATAGGGCGGGAGGGTGTGTATGGGATATTTATATGTTAAACTTGGCAATGTTTTAAAAGAGTATTCCGTTTCCAACAGGTTAGCCCCTAATGGCCCCAATTGCAATAGTGCGCCCACTTATTGGCCCCAATAGCAATAGTGCACCTCCTTAATGGCCCCAATAGCAATAGTGCACCTCCTTAATGGCCCCAATAGCAATAGTGCTCCAATGGTAATATTGCACTATTATTTTTGGAGACATTAACTATAGTGGCCTTCATACTAATAGCGCACTCTCTTAGTGGCCTCAATAATAGTGCGTCCCCAATAGTAATAGTGCTCCCCCTTAGTGCCCTTGAGCAACAATCATGGCAAGTAGTTTTACTCACTAATCCTGATTCTGTTTGTTAAATCTGATTTGGCCCAATGCTTATCTACACTGATTACCCATTACTGACTCCAGGGCTTGTTGTTTTCTTTGTTGCCTGCTTACTCCACCAGTCAGCGACTACTCTGGAGATGCAAGCTAGGGATTCGTAGCAGCAGAGTCCAGATCCCTGTACAGGGGTTAAAGGGTGAAAACCTGCGGTCCCTAGCCTCTGCTACCCAGAGTAGCCAGCGCCAAGTCTGGCTGTGGTAGTGCAATTGCTGAACAGGCAATTCCGAACACAAAAATGTTAGAGGAATTTAGCATTATAAGAAATTTGTTTGTAAAAATTTAACAGTTAGGTTCTAGAGGTTATATGGGAGAGGGGTGGGGTTTGTGGGATAGGGAGGGAGGTGGTGGGGGTTCGTGGGATAGGGAGGGAGGTGTTGAGGTTTGTGGGATAGGGAGGGAGTTGGTGGGAGGTAGTGGGGTTTTTGTGGGATAGGGAGGGAGGGTGTTTATGGGATATTTATTTGTTAAACTTGGCAATGTTTTAAAAGAGTATTCCGTTTCCAACAGGTTAGCCCCTAATGGCCCCAATAGCAATAGTGCACCTCCTTATTGGCCCCAATAGCAATAGTGCACCTCCTTAATGGCCCCAATAGCAATAGTGCTCCAATGGTAATATTGCACTATTATTTTTGGAGACATTAACTATAGTGGCCTTCATACTAATAGCGCACTCTCTTAGTGGCCTCAATAATAGTGCGTCCCCAATAGTAATAGTGCTCCCCCTTAGTGCCCTTGAGCAACTATCATGGCAAGTAGTTTTACTCACTGATGCTGATTCTGTTTGTTAAATCTGATTTGGCCCAATTCTTATCTGCACTGATTACCCATTACTGACTCCAGGGCTTGTTTTTTCTTTGTTGCCTGCTTACTCCACCAGTCAGCGACTACTCTGGAGATGCAAGCTAGGGATTCGTAGCAGCAGAGTCCAGATCCTTGTACAGGGGTTAAAGAGTGAAAACCTGCGGTCCCTAGCCTCTGCTACCCAGAGTAGCCAGCGCCAAGTCTGGCTGTGGTAGTGCAATTGCTGAACAGGCAATTCCGAACACAAAAATGTTAGAGGAATTTACCATTATTGGAAATTTGTTTGTAAAAATTTAACGATTAGGTTCTAGAGGTTATATGGGAGAGGGGTGGGGTTTGTGGGATAGGAAGGGAGGTAGTGGGGGTTCGTGGGATAGGGAGGGAGGTGGTGGGGTTTGTGGGATAGGGAGGGAGTTGGAGGGAGGTAGTTGGGTTTTTGTGGGATAGGGAGGGAGGGTGTGTATGGAATATTTATTTGTTATACTTGGCAATGTTTTAAAAGAGTATTCCGTTTCCAACAGGTTAGCCCCTAATGGCCCCAATAGCAATAGTGCACCTCCTTAATGGCCCCAATAGCAATAGTGCACCTCCTTAATGGCCCCAATAGCAATAGTGCACCTCCTTAATGGCCCCAATAGCAATAGTGCTCCAATGGTAATATTGCACTATTATTTTTGGAGACATTAACTATAGTGGCCTTCATACTAATAGCGCACTCTCTTAGTGGCCTCAATAATAGTGCGTCCCCAATAGTAATAGTGCTCCCCCTTAGTGCCCTTGAGCAACAATTATGGCAAGTAGTTTTACTCACTAATCCTGATTCTGTTTGTTAAATCTGATTTGGCCCAATGCTTATCTACACTGATTACCCATTACTGACTCCAGGGCTTGTTGTTTTCTTTGTTGCCTGCTTTCTCCACCAGTCAGCGACTACTCTGGAGATGCAAGCTAGGGATTCGTAGCAGCAGAGTCCAGATCCCTGTACAGGGGTTAAAGGGTGAAAACCTGCGGTCCCTAGCCTCTGCTACCCAGAGTAGCCAGCGCCAAGTCTGGCTGTGGTAGTGCAATTGCTGAACAGGCAATTCCGAACACAAAAATGTTAGAGGAATTTAGCATTATAAGAAATTTGTTTGTAAAAATATAACAGTTAGGTTCTAGAGGTTATATGGGAGAGGGGTGAGGTTTGTGGGATAGGGAGGGAGGTGGTGGGGGTTCGTGGGATAGGGAGGGAGGTGGTGGGGTTTGTGGGATAGGGAGGGAGTTGGTGGGAGGTAGTGGGGTTTTTGTGGGATAGGGAGGGAGGGTGTGTATGGGATATTTATATGTTAAACTTGGCAATGTTTTAAAAGAGTATTCCGTTTCCAACAGGTTAGCCCCTAATGGCCCCAATTGCAATAGTGCGCCCACTTATTGGCCCCAATAGCAATAGTGCACCTCCTTAATGGCCCCAATAGCAATACTGCTCCAATGGTAATATTGCACTATTATTTTTGGAGACATTAACTATAGTGACTTGAATACTAATAGTGCACTTTCTTAGTGGCCTCAATAATAGTGCATCCCCAATAGTAATAGTGCTCGCCCTTGAGCAACAATCATGGCAAGTAGTTTTACTCACTGATGCTGATTCTGTTTGTTAAATCTGATTTGGCCCGATGCTTATCTACACTGATTACCCATTACTGACTCCAGGGCTTGTTGTTTTCTTTGTTTCCTGCTTACTCCACCAGTCAGCGACTACTCTGGAGATGCAAGCTAGGGATTCGTAGCAGCAGAGTCCAGATCCCTGTACAGGGGTTAAAGGGTGAAAACCTGCGGTCCCTAGCCTCTGCTACCCAGAGTAGCCAGCGCCAAGTCTGGCTGTGGTAGTGCAATTGCTGAACAGGCAATTCCGAACACAAAAATGTTAGAGGAATTTAGCATTATAGGAAATTTAATTGTAAAAATTTAAAAGGTAGGTTCAAGAGGTTATATGGGAGAGGGGTGGGGTTTGTGGGATAGGGAGGGAGGTGGTGGGGGTTCGTGGGATAGGGAGGGAGGTGGTGGGGTTTGTGGGGTAGGGAGGGAGTTGGTGGGAGGTAGTTGGGTTTTTGTGGGATAGGGAGGGAGGGTGTGTATGGGATATTTATTTGTTAAACTTGGCAATGTTTTAAAAGAGTATTCCGTTTCCAACAGGTTAGCCCCTAATGGCCCCAATAGCAATAGTGCACCTCCTTAATGGCCCCAATAGCAATAGTGCACCTCCTTAATGGCCCCAATAGCAATAGTGCTCCAATGGTAATATTGCACTATTATTTTTGGAGACATTAACTATAGTGACCTGAATACTAATAGTGCACTTTCTTAGTGGCCTCAATAATAGTGCGTCCCCAATAGTAATAGTGCTCCCCCTTAGTGCCCTTGAGCAACAATCATGTCAAGTAGTTTTACTCACTGATGCTGATTCTGTTTGTTAAATCTGATTTGGCCCGATGCTTATCTACACTGATTACCCATTACTGACTGCAGGGCTTGTTGTTTTCTTTGTTGCCTGCTTACTCCACCAGTCAGCGACTACTCTGGAGATGCAAGCTAGGGATTCGTAGCAGCAGAGTCCAGATCCCTGTACAGGGGTTAAAGGGTGAAAACCTGCGGTCCCTAGCCTCTGCTACCCACAGTAGCCAGTGCCAAGTCTGGCTGTGGTAGTGCAATTGCTGAACAGGCAATTCCGAACACAAACATGTTAGAGGAATTTAGCATTATAGAAAATGTGTTTGTAAAAATTAAAAGTTAGGTTTGAGAGGTTATATGGGAGAGGGGTGGGGTTTGTGGGATAGGGAGGGAGGTGGTGGGTGTTCGTGGGATAGGGAGGGAGGTGGTGGGGTTTGTGGGATAGGGAGGGAGTTGGTGGGAGGTAGTGGGGTTTTTGTGGGATAGGGAGGGAGGGTGTGTATGGGATATTTATATGTTAAACTTGGCAATGTTTTAAAAGAGTATTCCGTTTCCAACAGGTTAGGCCCTAATGGCCCCAATTGCAATACTGCGCCCACTTATTGGCCCCAATAGCAATAGTGCACCTCCTTAATGGCCCCAATAGCAATAGTGCTCCAATGGTAATATTGCACTATTATTTTTGGAGACATTAACTATAGTGACCGGAATACTAATAGTGCACTTTCTTAGTGGCCTCAATAATAGTGCATTCCCAATAGTAATAGTGCTCCCCCTTAGTGCCCTTGAGCAACAATCATGGCAATTAGTTTTACTCACTGATCCTGATTCTGTTTGTTAAATCTGATTTGGCCCGATGCTTATCTACACTGATTACCCATTACTGACTCCAGGGCTTGTTGTTTTCTTTGTTGCCTGCTTACTCCACCAGTCAGCGACTACTCTGGAGATGCAAGCTAGGGATTCGTAGCAGCAGAGTCCAGATCCCTGTACAGGGGTTAAAGGGTGAAAACCTGCGGTCCCTAGCCTCTGCTACCCAGAGTAGCCAGCGCCAAGTCTGGCTGTGGTAGTGCAATTGCTGAACAGGCAATTCTGAGCACAAACATGTTAGAGGAATTTAGCATTATAGAAAATGTGTTTGTAAAAATTAAAAGTTAGGTTTGAGAGGTTATATGGGAGAGGGGTGGGGTTTGTGGGATAGGGAGGGAGGTGGTGGGTGTTCGTGGGATAGGAAGGGAGGTGGTGGGGTTTGTGGGATAGGGAGGGAGTTGGTGCGAGGTAGTGGGGTTTTTGTGGGATAGGGAGGGAGGGTGTGTATGGGATATTTATTTGTTAAACTTGGCAATGTTTTAAAAGAGTATTCCGTTTCCAACAGGTTAGCCCTTAATGGCCCCAATTGCAATAGTGCGCCCACTTATTGGCCCCAATTGCAATAGTGCACCTCCTTAATGGCCCCAATAGCAATACTGCTCCAATGGTAATATTGCACTATTATTTTTGGAGACATTAACTATAGTGACCTGAATACTAATAGTGCACTTTCTTAGTGGCCTCAATAATAGTGCGTCCCCAATAGTAATAGTGCTCCCCTTTAGTGCCCTTGAGCAACTATCATGGCAAGTGGTTTTACTCACTGATGCTGATTCTGTTTGTTAAATCTGATTTGGCCCAATGCTTATCTGCACTGATTACCCATTACTGACTCCAGGGCTTGTTTTTTCTTTGTTGCCTGCTTACTCCACCAGTCAGCGACTACTCTGGAGATGCAAGCTAGGGATTCGTAGCAGCAGAGTCCAGATCCTTGTACAGGGGTTAAAGAGTGAAAACCTGCGGTCCCTAGCCTCTGCTACCCAGAGTAGCCAGCGCCAAGTCTGGCTGTGGTAGTGCAATTGCTGAACAGGCAATTCCGAACACAAAAATGTTAGAGGAATTTACCATTATAGGAAATTTGTTTGTAAAAATTTAACGATTAGGTTCTAGACGTTATATGGGAGAGGGGTGGGGTTTGTGGGATAGGGAGGGAGGTGGTGGGGGTTCGTGGGATAGGGAGGGAGGTGTTGAGGTTTGTGGGATAGGGAGGGAGTTGGTGGGAGGTAGTGGGGTTTTTGTGGGATAGGGAGGGAGGGTGTTTATGGGATATTTATTTGTTAAACTTGGCAATGTTTTAAAAGAGTATTCCGTTTCCAACAGGTTAGCCCCTAATGGCCCCAATAGCAATAGTGCACCTCCTTATTGGCCCCAATAGCAATAGTGCACCTCCTTAATGGCCCCAATAGCAATAGTGCTCCAATGGTAATATTGCACTATTATTTTTGGAGACATTAACTATAGTGGCCTTCATACTAATAGCGCACTCTCTTAGTGGCCTCAATAATAGTGCGTCCCCAATAGTAATAGTGCTCCCCCTTAGTGCCCTTGAGCAACAATCATGGCAAGTAGTTTTACTCACTAATCCTGATTCTGTTTGTTAAATGTGATTTGGCCCGATTCTTATCTAAACTGATTACCCATTACTTACTCCAGGGCTTGTTGTTTTCTTTGTTGCCTGCTTACTCCACCAGTCAGCGACTACTCTGGAGATGCAAGCTAGGGATTCGTAGCAGCAGAGTCCAGATCCCTGTACAGGGGTTAAAGGGTGAAAACCTGCGGTCCTTAGCCTCTGCTACCCAGAGTAGCCAGCGCCAAGTCTGGCTGTGGTAGTGCAATTGCTGAACAGGCAATTCCGAACACAAAAATGTTAAAGGAATTTTGCATTATAGAAAATGTGTTTGTAAAAATTAAAAGTTAGGTTTGAGAGGTTATATGGGAGAGGGGTGGGGTTTGTGGGATAGGGAGGGAGGTGGTGGGAGGTAGTGGGGTTTTTGTGGGATAGGGCGGGAGGGTGTGTATGGGATATTTATATGTTAAACTTGGCAATGTTTTAAAAGAGTATTCCGTTTCCAACAGGTTAGCCCCTAATGGCCCCAATTGCAATAGTGCGCCCACTTATTGGCCCCAATAGCAATAGTGCACCTCCTTAATGGCCCCAATAGCAATAGTGCACCTCCTTAATGGCCCCAATAGCAATAGTGCTCCAATGGTAATATTGCACTATTATTTTTGAAGACATTAACTATAGTGGCCTGCATACTAATAGCGCAATCTCTTAGTGGCCTCAATAATAGTGCGTCCCCAATAGTAATAGTGCTCCCCCTTAGTGCCCTTGAGCAACAATCATGGCAAGTAGTTTTACTCACTAATCCTGATTCTGTTTGTTAAATCTGATTTGGCCCAATGCTTATCTACACTGATTACCCATTACTGACTCCAGGGCTTGTTGTTTTCTTTGTTGCCTGCTTACTCCACCAGTCAGCGACTACTCTGGAGATGCAAGCTAGGGATTCGTAGCAGCAGAGTCCAGATCCCTGTACAGGGGTTAAAGGGTGAAAACCTGCGGTCCCTAGCCTCTGCTACCCAGAGTAGCCAGCGCCAAGTCTGGCTGTGGTAGTGCAATTGCTGAACAGGCAATTCCGAACACAAAAATGTTAGAGGAATTTAGCATTATAAGAAATTTGTTTGTAAAAATTTAACAGTTAGGTTCTAGAGGTTATATGGGAGAGGGGTGGGGTTTGTGGGATAGGGAGGGAGGTGGTGGGGGTTCGTGGGATAGGGAGGGAGGTGGTGGGGTTTGTGGGATAGGGAGGGAGTTGGTGGGAGGTAGTGGGGTTTTTGTGGGATAGGGAGGGAGGGTGTGTATGGGATATTTATATGTTAAACTTGGCAATGTTTTAAAAGAGTATTCCGTTTCCAACAGGTTAGCCCCTAATGGCCCCAATTGCAATAGTGCGCCCACTTATTGGCCCCAATAGCAATAGTGCACCTCCTTAATGGCCCCAATAGCAATACTGCTCCAATGGTAATATTGCACTATTATGTTTGGAGACATTAAATATAGTGACCTGAATACTAATAGTGCACTTTCTTAGTGGCCTCAATAATAGTGCGTCCCCAATAGTAATAGTGCTCCCCTTTAGTGCCCTTGAGCAACTATCATGGCAAGTAGTTTTACTCACTGATGCTGATTCTGTTTGTTAAATCTGATTTGGCCCAATGCTTATCTGCACTGATTACCCATTACTGACTCCAGGGCTTGTTTTTTCTTTGTTGCCTGCTTACTCCACCAGTCAGCGACTACTCTGGAGATGCAAGCTAGGGATTCGTAGCAGCAGAGTCCAGATCCTTGTACAGGGGTTAAAGAGTGAAAACCTGCGGTCCCTAGCCTCTGCTACCCAGAGTAGCCAGCGCCAAGTCTGGCTGTGGTAGTGCAATTGCTGAACAGGCAATTCCGAACACAAAAATGTTAGAGGAATTTACCATTATAGGAAATTTGTTTGTAAAAATTTAACGATTAGGTTCTAGAGGTTATATGGGAGAGGGGTGGGGTTTGTGGGATAGGGAGGGAGTTGGAGGGAGGTAGTTGGGTTTTTGTGGGATAGGGAGGGAGGGTGTGTATGGAATATTTATTTGTTATACTTGGCAATGTTTTAAAAGAGTATTCCGTTTCCAACAGGTTAGCCCCTAATGGCCCCAATAGCAATAGTGCACCTCCTTAATGGCCCCAATAGCAATAGTGCACCTCCTTAATGGCCCCAATAGCAATAGTGCACCTCCTTAATGGCCCCAATAGCAATAGTGCTCCAATGGTAATATTGCACTATTATTTTTGGAGACATTAACTATAGTGGCCTTCATACTAATAGCGCACTCTCTTAGTGGCCTCAATAATAGTGCGTCCCCAATAGTAATAGTGCTCCCCCTTAGTGCCCTTGAGCAACAATTATGGCAAGTAGTTTTACTCACTAATCCTGATTCTGTTTGTTAAATCTGATTTGGCCCAATGCTTATCTACACTGATTACCCATTACTGACTCCAGGGCTTGTTGTTTTCTTTGTTGCCTGCTTTCTCCACCAGTCAGCGACTACTCTGGAGATGCAAGCTAGGGATTCGTAGCAGCAGAGTCCAGATCCCTGTACAGGGGTTAAAGGGTGAAAACCTGCGGTCCCTAGCCTCTGCTACCCAGAGTAGCCAGCGCCAAGTCTGGCTGTGGTAGTGCAATTGCTGAACAGGCAATTCCGAACACAAAAATGTTAGAGGAATTTAGCATTATAAGAAATTTGTTTGTAAAAATATAACAGTTAGGTTCTAGAGGTTATATGGGAGAGGGGTGAGGTTTGTGGGATAGGGAGGGAGGTGGTGGGGGTTCGTGGGATAGGGAGGGAGGTGGTGGGGTTTGTGGGATAGGGAGGGAGTTGGTGGGAGGTAGTGGGGTTTTTGTGGGATAGGGAGGGAGGGTGTGTATGGGATATTTATATGTTAAACTTGGCAATGTTTTAAAAGAGTATTCCGTTTCCAACAGGTTAGCCCCTAATGGCCCCAATTGCAATAGTGCGCCCACTTATTGGCCCCAATAGCAATAGTGCACCTCCTTAATGGCCCCAATAGCAATACTGCTCCAATGGTAATATTGCACTATTATTTTTGGAGACATTAACTATAGTGACTTGAATACTAATAGTGCACTTTCTTAGTGGCCTCAATAATAGTGCATCCCCAATAGTAATAGTGCTCGCCCTTGAGCAACAATCATGGCAAGTAGTTTTACTCACTGATGCTGATTCTGTTTGTTAAATCTGATTTGGCCCGATGCTTATCTACACTGATTACCCATTACTGACTCCAGGGCTTGTTGTTTTCTTTGTTTCCTGCTTACTCCACCAGTCAGCGACTACTCTGGAGATGCAAGCTAGGGATTCGTAGCAGCAGAGTCCAGATCCCTGTACAGGGGTTAAAGGGTGAAAACCTGCGGTCCCTAGCCTCTGCTACCCAGAGTAGCCAGCGCCAAGTCTGGCTGTGGTAGTGCAATTGCTGAACAGGCAATTCCGAACACAAAAATGTTAGAGGAATTTAGCATTATAGGAAATTTAATTGTAAAAATTTAAAAGGTAGGTTCAAGAGGTTATATGGGAGAGGGGTGGGGTTTGTGGGATAGGGAGGGAGGTGGTGGGGGTTCGTGGGATAGGGAGGGAGGTGGTGGGGTTTGTGGGGTAGGGAGGGAGTTGGTGGGAGGTAGTTGGGTTTTTGTGGGATAGGGAGGGAGGGTGTGTATGGGATATTTATTTGTTAAACTTGGCAATGTTTTAAAAGAGTATTCCGTTTCCAACAGGTTAGCCCCTAATGGCCCCAATAGCAATAGTGCACCTCCTTAATGGCCCCAATAGCAATAGTGCACCTCCTTAATGGCCCCAATAGCAATAGTGCTCCAATGGTAATATTGCACTATTATTTTTGGAGACATTAACTATAGTGACCTGAATACTAATAGTGCACTTTCTTAGTGGCCTCAATAATAGTGCGTCCCCAATAGTAATAGTGCTCCCCCTTAGTGCCCTTGAGCAACAATCATGTCAAGTAGTTTTACTCACTGATGCTGATTCTGTTTGTTAAATCTGATTTGGCCCGATGCTTATCTACACTGATTACCCATTACTGACTGCAGGGCTTGTTGTTTTCTTTGTTGCCTGCTTACTCCACCAGTCAGCGACTACTCTGGAGATGCAAGCTAGGGATTCGTAGCAGCAGAGTCCAGATCCCTGTACAGGGGTTAAAGGGTGAAAACCTGCGGTCCCTAGCCTCTGCTACCCACAGTAGCCAGTGCCAAGTCTGGCTGTGGTAGTGCAATTGCTGAACAGGCAATTCCGAACACAAACATGTTAGAGGAATTTAGCATTATAGAAAATGTGTTTGTAAAAATTAAAAGTTAGGTTTGAGAGGTTATATGGGAGAGGGGTGGGGTTTGTGGGATAGGGAGGGAGGTGGTGGGTGTTCGTGGGATAGGGAGGGAGGTGGTGGGGTTTGTGGGATAGGGAGGGAGTTGGTGGGAGGTAGTGGGGTTTTTGTGGGATAGGGAGGGAGGGTGTGTATGGGATATTTATATGTTAAACTTGGCAATGTTTTAAAAGAGTATTCCGTTTCCAACAGGTTAGGCCCTAATGGCCCCAATTGCAATACTGCGCCCACTTATTGGCCCCAATAGCAATAGTGCACCTCCTTAATGGCCCCAATAGCAATAGTGCTCCAATGGTAATATTGCACTATTATTTTTGGAGACATTAACTATAGTGACCGGAATACTAATAGTGCACTTTCTTAGTGGCCTCAATAATAGTGCATTCCCAATAGTAATAGTGCTCCCCCTTAGTGCCCTTGAGCAACAATCATGGCAATTAGTTTTACTCACTGATCCTGATTCTGTTTGTTAAATCTGATTTGGCCCGATGCTTATCTACACTGATTACCCATTACTGACTCCAGGGCTTGTTGTTTTCTTTGTTGCCTGCTTACTCCACCAGTCAGCGACTACTCTGGAGATGCAAGCTAGGGATTCGTAGCAGCAGAGTCCAGATCCCTGTACAGGGGTTAAAGGGTGAAAACCTGCGGTCCCTAGCCTCTGCTACCCAGAGTAGCCAGCGCCAAGTCTGGCTGTGGTAGTGCAATTGCTGAACAGGCAATTCTGAGCACAAACATGTTAGAGGAATTTAGCATTATAGAAAATGTGTTTGTAAAAATTAAAAGTTAGGTTTGAGAGGTTATATGGGAGAGGGGTGGGGTTTGTGGGATAGGGAGGGAGGTGGTGGGTGTTCGTGGGATAGGAAGGGAGGTGGTGGGGTTTGTGGGATAGGGAGGGAGTTGGTGCGAGGTAGTGGGGTTTTTGTGGGATAGGGAGGGAGGGTGTGTATGGGATATTTATTTGTTAAACTTGGCAATGTTTTAAAAGAGTATTCCGTTTCCAACAGGTTAGCCCTTAATGGCCCCAATTGCAATAGTGCGCCCACTTATTGGCCCCAATTGCAATAGTGCACCTCCTTAATGGCCCCAATAGCAATACTGCTCCAATGGTAATATTGCACTATTATTTTTGGAGACATTAACTATAGTGACCTGAATACTAATAGTGCACTTTCTTAGTGGCCTCAATAATAGTGCGTCCCCAATAGTAATAGTGCTCCCCTTTAGTGCCCTTGAGCAACTATCATGGCAAGTGGTTTTACTCACTGATGCTGATTCTGTTTGTTAAATCTGATTTGGCCCAATGCTTATCTGCACTGATTACCCATTACTGACTCCAGGGCTTGTTTTTTCTTTGTTGCCTGCTTACTCCACCAGTCAGCGACTACTCTGGAGATGCAAGCTAGGGATTCGTAGCAGCAGAGTCCAGATCCTTGTACAGGGGTTAAAGAGTGAAAACCTGCGGTCCCTAGCCTCTGCTACCCAGAGTAGCCAGCGCCAAGTCTGGCTGTGGTAGTGCAATTGCTGAACAGGCAATTCCGAACACAAAAATGTTAGAGGAATTTACCATTATAGGAAATTTGTTTGTAAAAATTTAACGATTAGGTTCTAGACGTTATATGGGAGAGGGGTGGGGTTTGTGGGATAGGGAGGGAGGTGGTGGGGGTTCGTGGGATAGGGAGGGAGGTGTTGAGGTTTGTGGGATAGGGAGGGAGTTGGTGGGAGGTAGTGGGGTTTTTGTGGGATAGGGAGGGAGGGTGTTTATGGGATATTTATTTGTTAAACTTGGCAATGTTTTAAAAGAGTATTCCGTTTCCAACAGGTTAGCCCCTAATGGCCCCAATAGCAATAGTGCACCTCCTTATTGGCCCCAATAGCAATAGTGCACCTCCTTAATGGCCCCAATAGCAATAGTGCTCCAATGGTAATATTGCACTATTATTTTTGGAGACATTAACTATAGTGGCCTTCATACTAATAGCGCACTCTCTTAGTGGCCTCAATAATAGTGCGTCCCCAATAGTAATAGTGCTCCCCCTTAGTGCCCTTGAGCAACAATCATGGCAAGTAGTTTTACTCACTAATCCTGATTCTGTTTGTTAAATGTGATTTGGCCCGATTCTTATCTAAACTGATTACCCATTACTTACTCCAGGGCTTGTTGTTTTCTTTGTTGCCTGCTTACTCCACCAGTCAGCGACTACTCTGGAGATGCAAGCTAGGGATTCGTAGCAGCAGAGTCCAGATCCCTGTACAGGGGTTAAAGGGTGAAAACCTGCGGTCCTTAGCCTCTGCTACCCAGAGTAGCCAGCGCCAAGTCTGGCTGTGGTAGTGCAATTGCTGAACAGGCAATTCCGAACACAAAAATGTTAAAGGAATTTTGCATTATAGAAAATGTGTTTGTAAAAATTAAAAGTTAGGTTTGAGAGGTTATATGGGAGAGGGGTGGGGTTTGTGGGATAGGGAGGGAGGTGGTGGGAGGTAGTGGGGTTTTTGTGGGATAGGGCGGGAGGGTGTGTATGGGATATTTATATGTTAAACTTGGCAATGTTTTAAAAGAGTATTCCGTTTCCAACAGGTTAGCCCCTAATGGCCCCAATTGCAATAGTGCGCCCACTTATTGGCCCCAATAGCAATAGTGCACCTCCTTAATGGCCCCAATAGCAATAGTGCACCTCCTTAATGGCCCCAATAGCAATAGTGCTCCAATGGTAATATTGCACTATTATTTTTGAAGACATTAACTATAGTGGCCTGCATACTAATAGCGCAATCTCTTAGTGGCCTCAATAATAGTGCGTCCCCAATAGTAATAGTGCTCCCCCTTAGTGCCCTTGAGCAACAATCATGGCAAGTAGTTTTACTCACTAATCCTGATTCTGTTTGTTAAATCTGATTTGGCCCAATGCTTATCTACACTGATTACCCATTACTGACTCCAGGGCTTGTTGTTTTCTTTGTTGCCTGCTTACTCCACCAGTCAGCGACTACTCTGGAGATGCAAGCTAGGGATTCGTAGCAGCAGAGTCCAGATCCCTGTACAGGGGTTAAAGGGTGAAAACCTGCGGTCCCTAGCCTCTGCTACCCAGAGTAGCCAGCGCCAAGTCTGGCTGTGGTAGTGCAATTGCTGAACAGGCAATTCCGAACACAAAAATGTTAGAGGAATTTAGCATTATAAGAAATTTGTTTGTAAAAATTTAACAGTTAGGTTCTAGAGGTTATATGGGAGAGGGGTGGGGTTTGTGGGATAGGGAGGGAGGTGGTGGGGGTTCGTGGGATAGGGAGGGAGGTGGTGGGGTTTGTGGGATAGGGAGGGAGTTGGTGGGAGGTAGTGGGGTTTTTGTGGGATAGGGAGGGAGGGTGTGTATGGGATATTTATATGTTAAACTTGGCAATGTTTTAAAAGAGTATTCCGTTTCCAACAGGTTAGCCCCTAATGGCCCCAATTGCAATAGTGCGCCCACTTATTGGCCCCAATAGCAATAGTGCACCTCCTTAATGGCCCCAATAGCAATACTGCTCCAATGGTAATATTGCACTATTATGTTTGGAGACATTAAATATAGTGACCTGAATACTAATAGTGCACTTTCTTAGTGGCCTCAATAATAGTGCGTCCCCAATAGTAATAGTGCTCCCCTTTAGTGCCCTTGAGCAACTATCATGGCAAGTAGTTTTACTCACTGATGCTGATTCTGTTTGTTAAATCTGATTTGGCCCAATGCTTATCTGCACTGATTACCCATTACTGACTCCAGGGCTTGTTTTTTCTTTGTTGCCTGCTTACTCCACCAGTCAGCGACTACTCTGGAGATGCAAGCTAGGGATTCGTAGCAGCAGAGTCCAGATCCTTGTACAGGGGTTAAAGAGTGAAAACCTGCGGTCCCTAGCCTCTGCTACCCAGAGTAGCCAGCGCCAAGTCTGGCTGTGGTAGTGCAATTGCTGAACAGGCAATTCCGAACACAAAAATGTTAGAGGAATTTACCATTATAGGAAATTTGTTTGTAAAAATTTAACGATTAGGTTCTAGAGGTTATATGGGAGAGGGGTGGGGTTTGTGGGATAGGGAGGGAGTTGGAGGGAGGTAGTTGGGTTTTTGTGGGATAGGGAGGGAGGGTGTGTATGGAATATTTATTTGTTATACTTGGCAATGTTTTAAAAGAGTATTCCGTTTCCAACAGGTTAGCCCCTAATGGCCCCAATAGCAATAGTGCACCTCCTTAATGGCCCCAATAGCAATAGTGCACCTCCTTAATGGCCCCAATAGCAATACTGCTCCAATGGTAATATTGCACTATTATTTTTGGAGACATTAACTATAGTGGCCTTCATACTAATAGCGCACTCTCTTAGTGGTCTCAATAATAGTGCGTCCCCAATAGTAATAGTGCTCCCCCTTAGTGCCCTTGAGCAACAATCATGGCAAGTAGTTTTACTCACTGATGCTGATTCTGTTTGTTAAATCTGATTTGGCCCAATGCTTATCTACACTGATTACCCATTACTGACTCCAGGGCTTGTTGTTTTCTTTGTTTCCTGCTTACTCCACCAGTCAGCGACTACTCTGGAGATGCAAGCTAGGGATTCGTAGCAGCAGAGTCCAGATCCCTGTACAGGGGTTAAAGGGTGAAAACCTGCGGTCCCTAGCCTCTGCTACCCAGAGTAGCCAGCGCCAAGTCTGGCTGTGGTAGTGCAATTGCTGAACAGGCAATTCCGAACACAAAAATGTTAGAGGAATTTAGCATTATAGGAAATTTAATTGTAAAAATTTAAAAGGTAGGTTCAAGAGGTTATATGGGAGAGGGGTGGGGTTTGTGGGATAGGGAGGGAGGTGGTGGGGGTTCGTGGGATAGGGAGGGAGGTGGTGGGGTTTGTGGGGTAGGGAGGGAGTTGGTGGGAGGTAGTTGGGTTTTTGTGGGATAGGGAGGGAGGGTGTGTATGGGATATTTATTTGTTAAACTTGGCAATGTTTTAAAAGAGTATTCCGTTTCCAACAGGTTAGCCCCTAATGGCCCCAATTGCAATAGTGCGCCCACTTATTGGCCCCAATAGCAATAGTGCACCTCCTTAATGGCCCCAATAGCAATAGTGCTCCAATGGTAATATTGCACTATTATTTTTGAAGACATTAACTATAGTGGCCTGCATACTAATAGCGCACTCTCTTAGTGGCCTCAATAATAGTGCGTCCCCAATAGTAATAGTGCTCCCCCTTAGTGCCCTTGAGCAACAATTATGGCAAGTAGTTTTACTCACTAATCCTGATTCTGTTTGTTAAATGTGATTTGGCCCGATTCTTATCTAAACTGATTACCCATTACTGACTCCAGGGCTTGTTGTTTTCTTTGTTGCCTGCTTACTCCACCAGTCAGCGACTACTCTGGAGATGCAAGCTAGGGATTCGTAGCAGCAGAGTCCAGATCCCTGTACAGGGGTTAAAGGGTGAAAACCTGCGGTCCCTAGCCTCTGCTACCCTGAGTAGCCAGCGCCAAGTCTGGCTGTGGTAGTGCAATTGCTGAACAGGCAATTCCGAACACAAAAATGTTAGAGGAATTTAGCATTATACGAAATTTGTTTGTAAAAATTTAACAGTTAGGTTCTAGAGGTTATATGGGAGAGGGGTGGGGTTTGTGGGATAGGGAGGGAGGTGGTGGGGGTTCGTGGGATAGGGAGGGAGGTGTTGAGGTTTGTGGGATAGGGAGGGAGTTGGTGGGAGGTAGTGGGGTTTTTGTGGGATAGGGAGGGAGGGTGTTTATGGGATATTTATTTGTTAAACTTGGCAATGTTTTAAAAGAGTATTCCGTTTCCAACAGGTTAGCCCCTAATGGCCCCAATTGCAATAGTGCGCCCACTTATTGGCCCCAATAGCAATAGTGCACCTCCTTATTGGCCCCAATAGCAATAGTGCACCTCCTTAATGGCCCCAATAGCAATAGTGCTCCAATGGTAATATTGCACTATTATTTTTGGAGACATTAACTATAGTGACCTGAATACTAATAGTGCACTTTCTTAGTGGCCTCAATAATAGTGCGTCCCCAATAGTAATAGTGCTCCCCCTTAGTGCCGTTGAGCAACAATCATGTCAAGTAGTTTTACTCACTGATGCTAATTCTGTTTGTTAAATCTGATTTGGCCCGATGCTTATCTACACTGATTACCCATTACTGACTCCAGGGCTTGTTGTTTTCTTTGTTGCCTGCTTACTCCACCAGTCAGCGACTACTCTGGAGATGCAAGCTAGGGATTTGTAGCAGCAGAGTCCAGATCCCTGTACAGGGGTTAAAGGGTGAAAACCTGCGGTCCCTAGCCTCTGCTACCCACAGTAGCCAGTGCCATGTCTGGCTGTGGTAGTGCAATTGCTGAACAGGCAATTCCGAACACAAAAATGTTAGAGGAATTTAGCATTATAGGAAATTTGTTTGTAACAATTTAAAAGTTAGGTTCTAGAGGTTATATGGGAGTAGGGTGGGGTTTGTGGGATAGGGAGGGAGGTGGCGGGGGTTCGTGGGATAGGGAGGGAGGTGGCGGGGTTTGTGGGATAGGGAGGGAGTTGGTGGGAGGCAGTTAGGTTTTTGTGGGATAGGGAGGGAGGGTGTGTATGGGATATTTATTTGTTAAACTTGGCAATGTTTTAAAAGAGTATTCCGTTTCCAACAGGTTAGCCCCTAATGGCCCCAATTGCAATAGTGCGCCTCCTTAATGGCCCCAATAGCAATAGTGCTCCAATGGTAATATTGCACTATTATTTTTGGAGACATTAACTATAGTGGCCTGAATACTAATAGCGCACTCTCTTAGTGGCCTCAATAATAGTGCGTCCCCAATAGTAATAGTGCTCCCCCTTAGTGCCCTTGAGCAACAATCATGGCAAGTAGTTTTACTCACTAATCCTGATTCTGTTTGTTAAATGTGATTTGGCCCGATTCTTATCTAAACTGATTACCCATTACTGACTCCAGGGCTTGTTGTTTTCTTTGTTGCCTGCTTACTCCACCAGTCAGCGACTACTCTGGAGATGCAAGCTAGGGATTCGTAGCAGCAGAGTCCAGATCCCTGTACAGGGGTTAAAGGGTGAAAACCTGCGGTCCCTAGCCTCTGCTACCCAGAGTAGCCAGCGCCAAGTCTGGCTGTGGTAGTGCAATTGCTGAACAGGCAATTCCGAACACAAAAATGTTAGAGGAATTTTGCATTATAGAGAATGTGTTTGTAAAAATTAAAAGTTAGGTTTGAGAGGTTATATGGGAGAGGGGTTGGGTTTGTGGGATAGGGAGGGAGGTGGTGGGAGGTAGTGGGGTTTCGTGGGATAGGGCGGGAGGGTGTGTATGGGATATTTATATGTTAAACTTGGCAATGTTTTAAAAGAGTATTCCGTTTCCAACAGGTTAGCCCCTAATGGCCCCAATTGCAATAGTGCGCCCACTTATTGGCCCCAATAGCAATAGTGCACCTCCTTAATGGCCCCAATAGCAATACTGCTCCAATGGTAATATTGCACTATTATTTTTGGAGACATTAACTATAGTGACCTGAATACTAATAGTGCACTTTCTTAGTGGCCTCAATAATAGTGCATCCCCAATAGTAATAGTGCTCCCCCTTAGTGCCCTTGAGCAACTATCATGGCAAGTAGTTTTACTCACTGATGCTTATTCTGTTTGTTAAATGTGATTTGGCCCAATGCTTATCTACACTGATTACCCATTACTGACTCCAGGGCTTGTTGTTTTCTTTGTTGCCTGCTTACTCCACCAGTCAGCGACTACTCTGGAGATGCAAGCTAGGGATTCGTAGCAGCAGAGTCCAGATCACTGTACAGGGGTTAAAGGGTGAAAACCTGCGGTCCCTAGCCTCTGCTACCCAGAGTAGCCAGCGCCAAGTCTGGCTGTGGTAGTGCAATTGCTGAACAGGCAATTCCGAACACAAAAATGTTAGAGGAATTTTGCATTATAGAGAATGTGTTTGTAAAAATTAAAAGTTAGGTTTGAGAGGTTATATGGGAGAGGGGTGGGGTTTGTGGGATAGGGAGGGAGGTGGTGGGGGTTCGTGGGATAGGGAGGGAGGTGGTGGGGTTTGTGGGATAGGGAGGGAGTTGGTGGGAGGTAGTGGGGTTTTTGTGGGATAGGGAGGGAGGGTGTGTATGGGATATTTATATGTTAAACTTGGCAATGTTTTAAAAGAGTATTCCGTTTCCAACAGGTTAGCCCCTAATGGCCCCAATTGCAATAGTGCGCCCACTTATTGGCCCCAATAGCAATAGTGCACCTCCTTAATGGCCCCAATAGCAATAGTGCACCTCCTTAATGGCCCCAATAGCAATAGTGCTCCAATGGTAATATTGCACTATTATTTTTGAAGACATTAACTATAGTGGCCTGCATACTAATAGCACAATCTCTTAGTGGCCTCAATAATAGTGCGTCCCCAATAGTAATAGTGCTCCCCCTTAGTGCCCTTGAGCAACAATCATGGCAAGTAGTTTTACTCACTAATCCTGATTCTGTTTGTTAAATCTGATTTGGCCCAATGCTTATCTACACTGATTACCCATTACTGACTCCAGGGCTTGTTGTTTTCTTTGTTGCCTGCTTACTCCACCAGTCAGCGACTACTCTGGAGATGCAAGCTAGGGATTCGTAGCAGCAGAGTCCAGATCCCTGTACAGGGGTTAAAGGGTGAAAACCTGCGGTCCCTAGCCTCTGCTACCCAGAGTAGCCAGCGCCAAGTCTGGCTGTGGTAGTGCAATTGCTGAACAGGCAATTCCGAACACAAAAATGTTAGAGGAATTTTGCATTATAGAAAATGTGTTTGTAAAAATTAAAAGTTAGGTTTGAGAGGTTATATGGGAGAGGGGTGGGGTTTGTGGGATAGGGAGGGAGGTGGTGGGGTTTGTGGGATAGGGAGGGAGTTGGTGGGAGGTAGTGGGGTTTTTGTGGGATAGGGAGGGAGGGTGTTTATGGGATATTTATTTGTTAAACTTGGCAATGTTTTAAAAGAGTATTCCGTTTCCAACAGGTTAGCCCCTAATGGCCCCAATTGCAATAGTGCGCCCACTTATTGGCCCCAATAGCAATAGTGCACCTCCTTAATGTCCCCAATAGCAATAGTGCTCCAATGGCAATATTGCACTATTATTTTTGAAGACATTAACTATAGTGGCCTGCATACTAATAGCGCACTCTCTTAGTGGCCTCAATAATAGTGCTTCCCCAATAGTAATAGTGCTCCCCCTTAGTGCCCTTGAGCAACAATCATGGCAAGTAGTTTTACTCACTAATCCTGATTCTGTTTGTTAAATGTGATTTGGCCCGATTCTTATCTAAACTGATTACCCATTACTGACTCCAGGGCTTGTTGTTTTCTTTGTTGCCTGCTTACTCCACCAGTCAGCGACTACTCTGGAGATGCAAGCTAGGGATTCGTAGCAGCAGAGTCCAGATCCCTGTACAGGGGTTAAAGGGTGAAAACCTGCGGTCCCTAGCCTCTGCTACCCAGAGTAGCCAGCGCCAAGTCTGGCTGTGGTAGTGCAATTGCTGAACAGGCAATTCCGAACACAAAAATGTTAGAGGAATTTTGCATTATAGAGAATGTGTTTGTAAAAATTAAAAGTTAGGTTTGAGAGGTTATATGGGAGAGGGGTGGGGTTTGTGGGATAGGGAGGGAGGTGGTGGGAGGTAGTGGGGTTTTTGTGGGATAGGGCGGGAGGGTGTGTATGGGATATTTATATGTTAAACTTGGCAATGTTTTAAAAGAGTATTCCGTTTCCAACAGGTTAGCCCCTAATGGCCCCAATTGCAATAGTGCGCCCACTTATTGGCCCCAATAGCAATAGTGCACCTCCTTAATGGCCCCAATAGCAATACTGCTCCAATGGTAATATTGCACTATTATTTTTGGAGACATTAACTATAGTGACCTGAATACTAATAGTGCACTTTCTTAGTGGCCTCAATAATAGTGCATCCCCAATAGTAATAGTGCTCCCCCTTAGTGCCCTTGAGCAACTATCATGGCAAGTAGTTTTACTCACTGATGCTTATTCTGTTTGTTAAATGTGATTTGGCCCAATGCTTATCTACACTGATTACCCATTACTGACTCCAAGGCTTGTTGTTTTCTTTGTTGCCTGCTTACTCCACCAGTCAGCGACTACTCTGGAGATGCAAGCTGGGGATTCATAGCAGCAGAGTCCAGATCACTGTACAGGGGTTAAAGGGTGAAAACCTGCGGTCCCTAGCCTCTGCTACCCAGAGTAGCCAGCGCCAAGTCTGGCTGTGGTAGTGCAATTGCTGAACAGGCAATTCCGAACACAAAAATGTTAGAGGAATTTTGCATTATAGAGAATGTGTTTGTAAAAATTAAAAGTTAGGTTTGAGAGGTTATATGGGAGAGGGGTGGGGTTTGTGGGATAGGGAGGGAGGTGGTGGGGGTTCGTGGGATAGGGAGGGAGGTGGTGGGGTTTGTGGGATAGGGAGGGAGTTGGTGGGAGGTAGTGGGGTTTTTGTGGGATAGGGAGGGAGGGTGTGTATAGGATATTTATATGTTAAACTTGGCAATGTTTTAAAAGAGCATTCCGTTTCCAACAGGTTAGCCCCTAATGGCCCCAATTGCAATAGTGCGCCCACTTATTGGCCCCAATAGCAATAGTGCACCTCCTTAATGGCCCCAATAGCAATAGTGCACCTCCTTAATGGCCCCAATAGCAATAGTGCTCCAATGGTAATATTGCACTATTATTTTTGAAGACATTAACTATAGTGGCCTGCATACTAATAGCACAATCTCTTAGTGGCCTCAATAATAGTGCGTCCCCAATAGTAATAGTGCTCCCCCTTAGTGCCCTTGAGCAACAATCATGGCAAGTAGTTTTACTCACTAATCCTGATTCTGTTTGTTAAATCTGATTTGGCCCAATGCTTATCTACACTGATTACCCATTACTGACTCCAGGGCTTGTTGTTTTCTTTGTTGCCTGCTTACTCCACCAGTCAGCGACTACTCTGGAGATGCAAGCTAGGGATTCGTAGCAGCAGAGTCCAGATCCCTGTACAGGGGTTAAAGGGTGAAAACCTGCGGTCCCTAGCCTCTGCTACCCAGAGTAGCCAGCGCCAAGTCTGGCTGTGGTAGTGCAATTGCTGAACAGGCAATTCCGAACACAAAAATGTTAGAGGAATTTAGCATTATAAGAAATTTGTTTGTAAAAATTTAACAGTTAGTTCTAGAGGTTATATGGGAGAGGGGTGGGGTTTGTGGGAAAGGGAGGGAGGTGGTGGGGGTTCGTGGGATAGGGAGGGAGGTGTTGAGGTTTGTGGGATAGGGAGGGAGTTGGTGGGAGGTAGTGGGGTGTTTGTGGGATAGGGAGGGAGGGTGTTTATGGGATATTTATTTGTTAAACTTGGCAATGTTTTAAAAGAGTATTCCGTTTCCAACAGGTTAGCCCCTAATGGCCCCAATTGCCATAGTGCGCCCACTTATTGGCCCCAATAGCAATAGTGCACCTCCTTAATGGCCCCAATAGCAATAGTGCTCCAATGGTAATATTGCACTATTATTTTTGGAGACATTAACTATAGTGACCTGAATACTAATAGTGCACTTTCTTAGTGGCCTCAATAATAGTGCGTCCCCAATAGTAATAGTGCTCCCCCTTAGTGCCCTTGAGCAACAATCATGTCAAGTAGTTTTACTCACTGATGGTGATTCTGTTTGTTAAATCTGATTTGGCCCGATGCTTATCTACACTGATTACCCATTACTGACTTCAGGGCTTGTTGTTTTCTTTGTTGCCTGCTTACTCCACCAGTCAGCGACTACTCTGGAGATGCAAGCTAGGGATTCGTAGCAGCAGAGTCCAGATCCCTGTACAGGGGTTAAAGGGTGAAAACCTGCGGTCCCTAGCCTCTGCTACCCACAGTAGCCAGCGCCAAGTCTGGCTGTGGTAGTGCAATTGCTGAACAGGCAATTCCGAACACAAAAATGTTAGAGGAATTTAGCATTATAGGAAATTTGTTTGTAACAATTTAAAAGTTAGGTTCTAGAGGTTATATGGGAGAGGGGTGGGGTTTGTGGGATAGGGAGGGAGGTGGCGGGTGTTCGTGGGATAGGGAGGGAGGTGGCGGGGTTTGTGGGATAGGGAGGGAGTTGGTGGGAGGCAGTTAGGTTTTTGTGGGATAGGGAGGGAGGGTGTGTATGGGATATTTATTTGTTAAACTTGGCAATGTTTTAAAAGAGTATTCCGTTTCCAACAGGTTAGCCCCTAATGGCCCCAATTGCAATAGTGCGCCCACTTATTGGCCCCAATAGCAATAGTGCTCCAATGGTAATATTGCACTATTATTTTTGGAGACATTAACTATAGTGGCCTGCATACTAATAGCGCACTCTCTTAGTGGCCTCAATAATAGTGCGTTCCCAATAGTAATAGTGCTCCCCCTTAGTGCCCTTGAGCAACAATCATGGCAAGTAGTTTTACTCACTAATCCTGATTCTGTTTGTTAAATGTGATTTGGCCCGATTCTTATCTACACTGATTACCCATTACTGACTCCAGGGCTTGTTGTTTTCTTTGTTGCCTGCTTACTCCACCAGTCAGCGACTACTCTGCAGATGCAAGCTAGAGATTCGTAGCAGCAGAGTCCAGATCCCTGTACAGGGGTTAAAGGGTGAAAACCTGCGGTCCCTAGCCTCTGCTACCCAGAGTAGCCAGCGCCAAGTCTGGCTGTGGTAGTGCAATTGCTGAACAGGCAATTCCGAACACAAAAATGTTAGAGGAATTTTGCATTATAGAAAATGTGTTTGTAAAAATTAAAAGTTAGGTTTGAGAGGTTATATGGGAGAGGGGTGGGGTTTGTGGGATAGGGAGGGAGGTGGTGGGGTTTGTGGGATAGGGAGGGAGTTGGTGGGAGGTAGTGGGGTTTTTGTGGGATAGGGAGGGAGGGTGTTTATGGGATATTTATTTGTTAAACTTGGCAATGTTTTAAAAGAGTATTCCGTTTCCAACAGGTTAGCCCCTAATGGCCCCAATTGCAATAGTGCGCCCACTTATTGGCCCCAATAGCAATAGTGCACCTCCTTAATGTCCCCAATAGCAATAGTGCTCCAATGGCAATATTGCACTATTATTTTAGAAGACATTAACTATAGTGGCCTGCATACTAATAGCGCACTCTCTTAGTGGCCTCAATAATAGTGCTTCCCCAATAGTAATAGTGCTCCCCCTTAGTGCCCTTGAGCAACAATCATGGCAAGTAGTTTTACTCACTAATCCTGATTCTGTTTGTTAAATGTGATTTGGCCCGATTCTTATCTAAACTGATTACCCATTACTGACTCCAGGGCTTGTTGTTTTCTTTGTTGCCTGCTTACTCCACCAGTCAGCGACTACTCTGGAGATGCAAGCTAGGGATTCGTAGCAGCAGAGTCCAGATCCCTGTACAGGGGTTAAAGGGTGAAAACCTGCGGTCCCTAGCCTCTGCTACCCAGAGTAGCCAGCGCCAAGTCTGGCTGTGGTAGTGCAATTGCTGAACAGGCAATTCCGAACACAAAAATGTTAGAGGAATTTAGCATTATACGAAATTTGTTTGTAAAAATTTAACAGTTAGGTTCTAGAGGTTATATGGGAGAGGGGTGGGGTTTGTGGGATAGGGAGGGAGGTGGTGGGGGTTCGTGAGATAGGGAGGGAAGTGTTGAGGTTTGTGGGATAGGGAGGGAGTTGGTGGGAGGTAGTGGGGTTTTTGTGGGATAGGGAGGGAGGGTGTTTATGGGATATTTATTTGTTAAACTTGGCAATGTTTTAAAGGAGTACTCCGTTTCCCACAGGTTAGCCCCTAATGGCCCCAATTGCAATAGTGCGCCCACTTATTGGCCCCAATAGCAATAGTGCACCTCCTTAATGGCCCCAATAGCAATAGTGCACCTCCTTAATGGCCCCAATAGCAATACTGCTCCAATGGTAATATTGCACTATTATTTTTGGAGACATTAACTATAGTGACCTGAATACTAATAGTGCACTTTCTTAGTGGCCTCAATAATAGTGCGTCCCCAATAGTAATAGTGCTCCCCCTTAGTGCCCTTGAGCAACAATCATGTCAAGTAGTTTTACTCACTGATGCTGATTCTGTTTGTTAAATCTGATTTGGCCCGATGCTTATCTACACTGATTACCCATTACTGACTCCAGGGCTTGTTGTTTTCTTTGTTGCCTGCTTACTCCACCAGTCAGCGACTACTCTGGAGATGCAAGCTAGGGATTTGTAGCAGCAGAGTCCAGATCCCTGTACAGGGGTTAAAGGGTGAAAACCTGCGGTCCCTAGCCTCTGCTACCCACAGTAGCCAGTGCCAAGTCTGGCTGTGGTAGTGCAATTGCTGAACAGGCAATTCCGAACACAAAAATGTTAGAGGAATTTAGCATTATAGAAATTTGTTTGTAACAATTTAAAAGTTAGGTTCTAGAGGTTATATGGGAGAGGGGTGGGGTTTGTGGGATAGGGAGGGAGGTGGCGGGGGTTCGTGGGATAGGGAGGGAGGTGGCGGGGTTTGTGGGATAGGGAGGGAGTTGGTGGGAGGCAGTTAGGTTTTTGGGGGATAGGGAGGGAGGGTGTGTATGGGATATTTATTTGTTAAACTTGGCAATGTTTTAAAAGAGTATTCCGTTTCCAACAGGTTAGCCCCTAATGGCCCCAATTGCAATAGTGCGCCTCCTTAATGGCCCCAATAGCAATAGTGCTCCAATGGTAATATTGCACTATTATTTTTGGAGACATTAACTATAGTGGCCTGCATACTAATAGCGCACTCTCTTAGTGGCCTCAATAATAGTGCGTCCCCAATAGTAATAGTGCTCCCCCTTAGTGCCCTTGAGCAACAATCATGGCAAGTAGTTTTACTCACTAATCCTGATTCTGTTTGTTAAATGTGATTTGGCCCGATTCTTATCTAAACTGATTACCCATTACTGACTCCAGGGCTTGTTGTTTTCTTTGTTGCCTGCTTACTCCACCAGTCAGCGACTACTCTGGAGATGCAAGCTAGAGATTCGTAGCAGCAGAGTCCAGATCCCTGTACAGGGGTTAAAGGGTGAAAACCTGCGGTCCCTAGCCTCTGCTACCCAGAGTAGCCAGCGCCAAGTCTGGCTGTGGTAGTGCAATTGCTGAACAGGCAATTCCGAACACAAAAATGTTAGAGGAATTTTGCATTATAGAAAATGTGTTTGTAAAAATTAAAAGTCCGGTTTGAGAGGTTATATGGGAGAGGGGTGGGGTTTGTGGGATAGGGAGGGAGGTGGTGGGGGTTCGTGGGATAGGGAGGGAGGTGGTGGGGTTTGTGGGATAGGGAAGGAGTTGGTGGGAGGTAGTGGGGTTTTTGTGGGATAGGGAGGGAGGGTGTGTATGGGATATTTATATGTTAAACTTGGCAATGTTTTAAAAGAGTATTCCGTTTCCAAGAGGTTAGCCCCTAATGGCCCCAATTGCAATAGTGCGCCCACTTATTGGCCCCAAAAGCAATAGTGCACCTCCTTAATGGCCCCAATAGCAATACTGCTCCAATGGTAATATTGCACTATTATTTTTGGAGACATTAACTATAGTGACCTGAATACTAATAGTGCACTTTCTTAGTGGCCTCAATAATAGTGCGCCCCCAATAGTAATAGTGCTCCCCCTTAGTGCCCTTGAGCAACAATCATGGCAAGTAGTTTTACTCACTGATGCTGATTCTGTTTGTTAAATCTGATTTGGCCCAATGCTTATCTACACTGATTACCCATTACTGACTCCAGGGCTTGTTGTTTTCTTTGTTGCCTGCTTACTCCACCAGTCAGCGACTACTCTGGAGATGCAAGCTAGGGATTCGTAGCAGCAGAGTCCAGATCCCTGTACAGGGGTTAAAGGGTGAAAACCTGCGGTCCCTAGCCTCTGCTACCCAGAGTAGCCAGCGCCAAGTCTGGCTGTGGTAGGGCAATTGCTGAACAGGCAATTCCGAACACAAAAATGTTAGAGGAATTTTGCATTATAGAAAATGTGTTTGTAAAAATTAAAAGTTAGGTTTGAGAGGTTATATGGGAGAGGGGTGGGGTTTGTGGGATAGGGAGGGAGGTGGTGGGGGTTCGTGGGATAGGGAAGGAGGTGGTGGGGTTTGTGGGATAGGAAGGGAGTTGGTGGGAGGTAGTGGGGTTTTTGTGGGATAGGGAGGGAGGGTGTGTATGGGATATTTATATGTTAAACTTGGCAATGTTTTAAAAGATTATTCCGTTTCCAACAGGTTAGCCCCTAATGGCCCCAATTGCAATAGTGCGCCCACTTATTGGCCCCAATAGCAATAGTGCACCTCCTTAATGGCCCCAATAGCAATACTGCTCCAATGGTAATATTGCACTATTATTTTTGGAGACATTAACTATAGTGACCTGAATACTAATAGTGCACTTTCTTAGTGGCCTCAATAATAGTGCGTCCCCAATAGAAATAGTGCTCCCCCTTAGTGCCCTTGAGCAACAATCATGGCAAGTAGTTTTACTCACTAATCCTGATTCTGTTTGATAAATGTGATTTGGCCCGATTCTTATCTACACTGATTACCCATTACTGACTCCAGGGCTTGTTGTTTTCTTTGTTGCCTGCTTACTCCACCAGTCAGCGACTACTCTGGAGATGCAAGCTAGGGATTCGTAGCAGCAGAGTCCAGATCCCTGTACAGGGGTTAAAGGGTGAAAACCTGCGGTCCCTAGCCTCTGCTACCCAGAGTAGCCAGCGCCAAGTCTGGCTGTGGTAGTGCAATTGCTGAACAGGCAATTCCGAACACAAAAATGTTAGAGGAATTTAGCATTATACGAAATTTGTTTGTAAAAATTTAACAGTTAGGTTCTAGAGGTTATATGGGAGAGGGGTGGGGTTTGTGGGATAGGGAGGGAGGTGGTGGGGGTTCGTGAGATAGGGAGGGAAGTGTTGAGGTTTGTGGGATAGGGAGGGAGTTGGTGGGAGGTAGTGGGGTTTTTGTGGGATAGGGAGGGAGGGTGTTTATGGGATATTTATTTGTTAAACTTGGCAATGTTTTAAAAGAGTACTCCGTTTCCCACAGGTTAGCCCCTAATGGCCCCAATTGCAATAGTGCGCCCACTTATTGGCCCCAATAGCAATAGTGCACCTCCTTAATGGCCCCAATAGCAATAGTGCACCTCCTTAATGGCCCCAATAGCAATACTGCTCCAATGGTAATATTGCACTATTATTTTTGGAGACATTAACTATAGTGACCTGAATACTAATAGTGCACTTTCTTAGTGGCCTCAATAATAGTGCGTCCCCAATAGTAATAGTGCTCCCCCTTAGTGCCCTTGAGCAACAATCATGTCAAGTAGTTTTACTCACTGATGCTGATTCTGTTTGTTAAATCTGATTTGGCCCGATGCTTATCTACACTGATTACCCATTACTGACTCCAGGGCTTGTTGTTTTCTTTGTTGCCTGCTTACTCCACCAGTCAGCGACTACTCTGGAGATGCAAGCTAGGGATTTGTAGCAGCATAGTCCAGATCCCTGTACAGGGGTTAAAGGGTGAAAACCTGCGGTCCCTAGCCTCTGCTACCCACAGTAGCCAGTGCCAAGTCTGGCTGTGGTAGTGCAATTGCTGAACAGGCAATTCCGAACACAAAAATGTTAGAGGAATTTAGCATTATAGGAAATTTGTTTGTAACAATTTAAAAGTTAGGTTCTAGAGGTTATATGGGAGAGGGGTGGGGTTTGTGGGATAGGGAGGGAGGTGGCGGGGGTTCGTGGGATAGGGAGGGAGGTGGCGGGGTTTGTGGGATAGGGAGGGAGTTGGTGGGAGGCAGTTAGGTTTTTGTGGGATAGGGAGGGAGGGTGTGTATGGGATATTTATTTGTTAAACTTGGCAATGTTTTAAAAGAGTATTCCGTTTCCAACAGGTTAGCCCCTAATGGCCCCAATTGCAATAGTGCGCCTCCTTAATGGCCCCAATAGCAATAGTGCTCCAATGGTAATATTGCACTATTATTTTTGGAGACATTAACTATAGTGGCCTGCATACTAATAGCGCACTCTCTTAGTGGCCTCAATAATAGTGCGTCCCCAATAGTAATAGTGCTCCCCCTTAGTGCCCTTGAGCAACAATCATGGCAAGTAGTTTTACTCACTAATCCTGATTCTGTTTGTTAAATGTGATTTGGCCCGATTCTTATCTAAACTGATTACCCATTACTGACTCCAGGGCTTGTTGTTTTCTTTGTTGCCTGCTTACTCCACCAGTCAGCGACTACTCTGGAGATGCAAGCTAGAGATTCGTAGCAGCAGAGTCCAGATCCCTGTACAGGGGTTAAAGGGTGAAAACCTGCGGTCCCTAGCCTCTGCTACCCAGAGTAGCCAGCGCCAAGTCTGGCTGTGGTAGTGCAATTGCTGAACAGGCAATTCCGAACACAAAAATGTTAGAGGAATTTTGCATTATAGAAAATGTGTTTGTAAAAATTAAAAGTCCGGTTTGAGAGGTTATATGGGAGAGGGGTGGGGTTTGTGGGATAGGGAGGGAGGTGGTGGGGGTTCGTGGGATAGGGAGGGAGGTGGTGGGGTTTGTGGGATAGGGAAGGAGTTGGTGGGAGGTAGTGGGGTTTTTGTGGGATAGGGAGGGAGGGTGTCTATGGGATATTTATATGTTAAACTTGGCAATGTTTTAAAAGAGTATTCCGTTTCCAAGAGGTTAGCCCCTAATGGCCCCAATTGCAATAGTGCGCCCACTTATTGGCCCCAAAAGCAATAGTGCACCTCCTTAATGGCCCCAATAGCAATACTGCTCCAATGGTAATATTGCACTATTATTTTTGGAGACATTAACTATAGTGACCTGAATACTAATAGTGCACTTTCTTAGTGGCCTCAATAATAGTGCGCCCCCAATAGTAATAGTGCTCCCCCTTAGTGCCCTTGAGCAACAATCATGGCAAGTAGTTTTACTCACTGATGCTGATTCTGTTTGTTAAATCTGATTTGGCCCAATGCTTATCTACACTGATTACCCATTACTGACTCCAGGGCTTGTTGTTTTCTTTGTTGCCTGCTTACTCCACCAGTCAGCGACTACTCTGGAGATGCAAGCTAGGGATTCGTAGCAGCAGAGTCCAGATCCCTGTACAGGGGTTAAAGGGTGAAAACCTGCGGTCCCTAGCCTCTGCTACCCAGAGTAGCCAGCGCCAAGTCTGGCTGTGGTAGGGCAATTGCTGAACAGGCAATTCCGAACACAAAAATGTTAGAGGAATTTTGCATTATAGAAAATGTGTTTGTAAAAATTAAAAGTTAGGTTTGAGAGGTTATATGGGAGAGGGGTGGGGTTTGTGGGATAGGGAGGGAGGTGGTGGGGGTTCGTGGGATAGGGAAGGAGGTGGTGGGGTTTGTGGGATAGGAAGGGAGTTGGTGGGAGGTAGTGGGGTTTTTGTGGGATAGGGAGGGAGGGTGTGTATGGGATATTTATATGTTAAACTTGGCAATGTTTTAAAAGAGTATTCCGTTTCCAACAGGTTAGCCCCTAATGGCCCCAATTGCAATAGTGCGCCCACTTATTGGCCCCAATAGCAATAGTGCACCTCCTTAATGGCCCCAATAGCAATACTGCTCCAATGGTAATATTGCACTATTATTTTTGGAGACATTAACTATAGTGACCTGAATACTAATAGTGCACTTTCTTAGTGGCCTCAATAATAGTGCGTCCCCAATAGTAATAGTGCTCCCCCTTAGTGCCCTTGAGCAACAATCATGGCAAGTAGTTTTACTCACTAATCCTGATTCTGTTTGATAAATGTGATTTGGCCCGATTCTTATCTACACTGATTACCCATTACTGACTCCAGGGCTTGTTGTTTTCTTTGTTGCCTGCTTACTCCACCAGTCAGCGACTACTCTGGAGATGCAAGCTAGGGATTCGTAGCAGCAGAGTCCAGATCCCTGTACAGGGGTTAAAGGGTGAAAACCTGCGGTCCCTAGCCTCTGCTACCCAGAGTAGCCAGCGCCAAGTCTGGCTGTGGTAGTGCAATTGCTGAACAGGCAATTCCGAACACAAAAATGTTAGAGGAATTTAGCATTATAGGAAATTTAATTGTAAAAATTTAAAAGTTAGGTTCAAGAGGTTATATGGGAGAGGGGTGGGGTTTGTGGGATAGGGAGGGAGGTGGTGGGGTTTGTGGGATAGGGAGGAAGGTGGTGGGGTTTGTGGGATAGGGAGGGAGTTGGTGGGAGGTAGTTGGGTTTTAGTGGGATAGGGAGGGAGGGTGTGTATGGGATATTTATTTGTTAAACTTGGCAATGTTTTAAAAGAGTATTCCGTTTCCAACAGGTTAGCCCCTAATGGCCCCAATTGCAATAGTGCGCCCACTTATTGGCCCCAAAAGCAATAGTGCACCTCCTTAATGGCCCCAATAGCAATACTGCTCCAATGGTAATATTGCACTATTATTTTTGGAGACATTAACTATAGTGACCTGAATACTAATAGTGCACTTTCTTAGTGGCCTCAATAATAGTGCGTCCCCAATAGTAATAGTGCTCCCCCTTAGTGCCCTTGAGCAACAATCATGTCAAGTAGTTTTACTCACTGATGCTGATTCTGTTTGTTAAATCTGATTTGGCCCGATGCTTATCTACACTGATTACCCATTACTGACTCCAGGGCTTGTTGTTTTCTTTGTTGCCTGCTTACTCCA
The DNA here is from genome assembly GCF_035609145.1 of Eleutherodactylus coqui. Taxonomy (NCBI): domain Eukaryota; kingdom Metazoa; phylum Chordata; class Amphibia; order Anura; family Eleutherodactylidae; genus Eleutherodactylus; species Eleutherodactylus coqui. The sequence continues at coordinate 151,827,041 of NC_089839.1, read as the reverse complement.
CCAGTCAGCGACTACTCTGGAGATGCAAGCTAGGGATTTGTAGCAGCAGAGTCCAGATCCCTGTACAGGGGTTAAAGGGTGAAAACCTGCGGTCCCTAGCCTCTGCTACCCACAGTAGCCAGTGCCATGTCTGGCTGTGGTAGTGCAATTGCTGAACAGGCAATTCCGAACACAAAAATGTTAGAGGAATTTAGCATTATAGGAAATTTGTTTGTAACAATTTAAAAGTTAGGTTCTAGAGGTTATATGGGAGTAGGGTGGGGTTTGTGGGATAGGGAGGGAGGTGGCGGGGGTTCGTGGGATAGGGAGGGAGGTGGCGGGGTTTGTGGGATAGGGAGGGAGTTGGTGGGAGGCAGTTAGGTTTTTGTGGGATAGGGAGGGAGGGTGTGTATGGGATATTTATTTGTTAAACTTGGCAATGTTTTAAAAGAGTATTCCGTTTCCAACAGGTTAGCCCCTAATGGCCCCAATTGCAATAGTGCGCCTCCTTAATGGCCCCAATAGCAATAGTGCTCCAATGGTAATATTGCACTATTATTTTTGGAGACATTAACTATAGTGGCCTGAATACTAATAGCGCACTCTCTTAGTGGCCTCAATAATAGTGCGTCCCCAATAGTAATAGTGCTCCCCCTTAGTGCCCTTGAGCAACAATCATGGCAAGTAGTTTTACTCACTAATCCTGATTCTGTTTGTTAAATGTGATTTGGCCCGATTCTTATCTAAACTGATTACCCATTACTGACTCCAGGGCTTGTTGTTTTCTTTGTTGCCTGCTTACTCCACCAGTCAGCGACTACTCTGGAGATGCAAGCTAGGGATTCGTAGCAGCAGAGTCCAGATCCCTGTACAGGGGTTAAAGGGTGAAAACCTGCGGTCCCTAGCCTCTGCTACCCAGAGTAGCCAGCGCCAAGTCTGGCTGTGGTAGTGCAATTGCTGAACAGGCAATTCCGAACACAAAAATGTTAGAGGAATTTTGCATTATAGAGAATGTGTTTGTAAAAATTAAAAGTTAGGTTTGAGAGGTTATATGGGAGAGGGGTTGGGTTTGTGGGATAGGGAGGGAGGTGGTGGGAGGTAGTGGGGTTTCGTGGGATAGGGCGGGAGGGTGTGTATGGGATATTTATATGTTAAACTTGGCAATGTTTTAAAAGAGTATTCCGTTTCCAACAGGTTAGCCCCTAATGGCCCCAATTGCAATAGTGCGCCCACTTATTGGCCCCAATAGCAATAGTGCACCTCCTTAATGGCCCCAATAGCAATACTGCTCCAATGGTAATATTGCACTATTATTTTTGGAGACATTAACTATAGTGACCTGAATACTAATAGTGCACTTTCTTAGTGGCCTCAATAATAGTGCATCCCCAATAGTAATAGTGCTCCCCCTTAGTGCCCTTGAGCAACTATCATGGCAAGTAGTTTTACTCACTGATGCTTATTCTGTTTGTTAAATGTGATTTGGCCCAATGCTTATCTACACTGATTACCCATTACTGACTCCAGGGCTTGTTGTTTTCTTTGTTGCCTGCTTACTCCACCAGTCAGCGACTACTCTGGAGATGCAAGCTAGGGATTCGTAGCAGCAGAGTCCAGATCACTGTACAGGGGTTAAAGGGTGAAAACCTGCGGTCCCTAGCCTCTGCTACCCAGAGTAGCCAGCGCCAAGTCTGGCTGTGGTAGTGCAATTGCTGAACAGGCAATTCCGAACACAAAAATGTTAGAGGAATTTTGCATTATAGAGAATGTGTTTGTAAAAATTAAAAGTTAGGTTTGAGAGGTTATATGGGAGAGGGGTGGGGTTTGTGGGATAGGGAGGGAGGTGGTGGGGGTTCGTGGGATAGGGAGGGAGGTGGTGGGGTTTGTGGGATAGGGAGGGAGTTGGTGGGAGGTAGTGGGGTTTTTGTGGGATAGGGAGGGAGGGTGTGTATGGGATATTTATATGTTAAACTTGGCAATGTTTTAAAAGAGTATTCCGTTTCCAACAGGTTAGCCCCTAATGGCCCCAATTGCAATAGTGCGCCCACTTATTGGCCCCAATAGCAATAGTGCACCTCCTTAATGGCCCCAATAGCAATAGTGCACCTCCTTAATGGCCCCAATAGCAATAGTGCTCCAATGGTAATATTGCACTATTATTTTTGAAGACATTAACTATAGTGGCCTGCATACTAATAGCACAATCTCTTAGTGGCCTCAATAATAGTGCGTCCCCAATAGTAATAGTGCTCCCCCTTAGTGCCCTTGAGCAACAATCATGGCAAGTAGTTTTACTCACTAATCCTGATTCTGTTTGTTAAATCTGATTTGGCCCAATGCTTATCTACACTGATTACCCATTACTGACTCCAGGGCTTGTTGTTTTCTTTGTTGCCTGCTTACTCCACCAGTCAGCGACTACTCTGGAGATGCAAGCTAGGGATTCGTAGCAGCAGAGTCCAGATCCCTGTACAGGGGTTAAAGGGTGAAAACCTGCGGTCCCTAGCCTCTGCTACCCAGAGTAGCCAGCGCCAAGTCTGGCTGTGGTAGTGCAATTGCTGAACAGGCAATTCCGAACACAAAAATGTTAGAGGAATTTTGCATTATAGAAAATGTGTTTGTAAAAATTAAAAGTTAGGTTTGAGAGGTTATATGGGAGAGGGGTGGGGTTTGTGGGATAGGGAGGGAGGTGGTGGGGTTTGTGGGATAGGGAGGGAGTTGGTGGGAGGTAGTGGGGTTTTTGTGGGATAGGGAGGGAGGGTGTTTATGGGATATTTATTTGTTAAACTTGGCAATGTTTTAAAAGAGTATTCCGTTTCCAACAGGTTAGCCCCTAATGGCCCCAATTGCAATAGTGCGCCCACTTATTGGCCCCAATAGCAATAGTGCACCTCCTTAATGTCCCCAATAGCAATAGTGCTCCAATGGCAATATTGCACTATTATTTTTGAAGACATTAACTATAGTGGCCTGCATACTAATAGCGCACTCTCTTAGTGGCCTCAATAATAGTGCTTCCCCAATAGTAATAGTGCTCCCCCTTAGTGCCCTTGAGCAACAATCATGGCAAGTAGTTTTACTCACTAATCCTGATTCTGTTTGTTAAATGTGATTTGGCCCGATTCTTATCTAAACTGATTACCCATTACTGACTCCAGGGCTTGTTGTTTTCTTTGTTGCCTGCTTACTCCACCAGTCAGCGACTACTCTGGAGATGCAAGCTAGGGATTCGTAGCAGCAGAGTCCAGATCCCTGTACAGGGGTTAAAGGGTGAAAACCTGCGGTCCCTAGCCTCTGCTACCCAGAGTAGCCAGCGCCAAGTCTGGCTGTGGTAGTGCAATTGCTGAACAGGCAATTCCGAACACAAAAATGTTAGAGGAATTTTGCATTATAGAGAATGTGTTTGTAAAAATTAAAAGTTAGGTTTGAGAGGTTATATGGGAGAGGGGTGGGGTTTGTGGGATAGGGAGGGAGGTGGTGGGAGGTAGTGGGGTTTTTGTGGGATAGGGCGGGAGGGTGTGTATGGGATATTTATATGTTAAACTTGGCAATGTTTTAAAAGAGTATTCCGTTTCCAACAGGTTAGCCCCTAATGGCCCCAATTGCAATAGTGCGCCCACTTATTGGCCCCAATAGCAATAGTGCACCTCCTTAATGGCCCCAATAGCAATACTGCTCCAATGGTAATATTGCACTATTATTTTTGGAGACATTAACTATAGTGACCTGAATACTAATAGTGCACTTTCTTAGTGGCCTCAATAATAGTGCATCCCCAATAGTAATAGTGCTCCCCCTTAGTGCCCTTGAGCAACTATCATGGCAAGTAGTTTTACTCACTGATGCTTATTCTGTTTGTTAAATGTGATTTGGCCCAATGCTTATCTACACTGATTACCCATTACTGACTCCAGGGCTTGTTGTTTTCTTTGTTGCCTGCTTACTCCACCAGTCAGCGACTACTCTGGAGATGCAAGCTGGGGATTCATAGCAGCAGAGTCCAGATCACTGTACAGGGGTTAAAGGGTGAAAACCTGCGGTCCCTAGCCTCTGCTACCCAGAGTAGCCAGCGCCAAGTCTGGCTGTGGTAGTGCAATTGCTGAACAGGCAATTCCGAACACAAAAATGTTAGAGGAATTTTGCATTATAGAGAATGTGTTTGTAAAAATTAAAAGTTAGGTTTGAGAGGTTATATGGGAGAGGGGTGGGGTTTGTGGGATAGGGAGGGAGGTGGTGGGGGTTCGTGGGATAGGGAGGGAGGTGGTGGGGTTTGTGGGATAGGGAGGGAGTTGGTGGGAGGTAGTGGGGTTTTTGTGGGATAGGGAGGGAGGGTGTGTATAGGATATTTATATGTTAAACTTGGCAATGTTTTAAAAGAGCATTCCGTTTCCAACAGGTTAGCCCCTAATGGCCCCAATTGCAATAGTGCGCCCACTTATTGGCCCCAATAGCAATAGTGCACCTCCTTAATGGCCCCAATAGCAATAGTGCACCTCCTTAATGGCCCCAATAGCAATAGTGCTCCAATGGTAATATTGCACTATTATTTTTGAAGACATTAACTATAGTGGCCTGCATACTAATAGCACAATCTCTTAGTGGCCTCAATAATAGTGCGTCCCCAATAGTAATAGTGCTCCCCCTTAGTGCCCTTGAGCAACAATCATGGCAAGTAGTTTTACTCACTAATCCTGATTCTGTTTGTTAAATCTGATTTGGCCCAATGCTTATCTACACTGATTACCCATTACTGACTCCAGGGCTTGTTGTTTTCTTTGTTGCCTGCTTACTCCACCAGTCAGCGACTACTCTGGAGATGCAAGCTAGGGATTCGTAGCAGCAGAGTCCAGATCCCTGTACAGGGGTTAAAGGGTGAAAACCTGCGGTCCCTAGCCTCTGCTACCCAGAGTAGCCAGCGCCAAGTCTGGCTGTGGTAGTGCAATTGCTGAACAGGCAATTCCGAACACAAAAATGTTAGAGGAATTTAGCATTATAAGAAATTTGTTTGTAAAAATTTAACAGTTAGTTCTAGAGGTTATATGGGAGAGGGGTGGGGTTTGTGGGATAGGGAGGGAGGTGGTGGGGGTTCGTGGGATAGGGAGGGAGGTGTTGAGGTTTGTGGGATAGGGAGGGAGTTGGTGGGAGGTAGTGGGGTGTTTGTGGGATAGGGAGGGAGGGTGTTTATGGGATATTTATTTGTTAAACTTGGCAATGTTTTAAAAGAGTATTCCGTTTCCAACAGGTTAGCCCCTAATGGCCCCAATTGCCATAGTGCGCCCACTTATTGGCCCCAATAGCAATAGTGCACCTCCTTAATGGCCCCAATAGCAATAGTGCTCCAATGGTAATATTGCACTATTATTTTTGGAGACATTAACTATAGTGACCTGAATACTAATAGTGCACTTTCTTAGTGGCCTCAATAATAGTGCGTCCCCAATAGTAATAGTGCTCCCCCTTAGTGCCCTTGAGCAACAATCATGTCAAGTAGTTTTACTCACTGATGGTGATTCTGTTTGTTAAATCTGATTTGGCCCGATGCTTATCTACACTGATTACCCATTACTGACTTCAGGGCTTGTTGTTTTCTTTGTTGCCTGCTTACTCCACCAGTCAGCGACTACTCTGGAGATGCAAGCTAGGGATTCGTAGCAGCAGAGTCCAGATCCCTGTACAGGGGTTAAAGGGTGAAAACCTGCGGTCCCTAGCCTCTGCTACCCACAGTAGCCAGCGCCAAGTCTGGCTGTGGTAGTGCAATTGCTGAACAGGCAATTCCGAACACAAAAATGTTAGAGGAATTTAGCATTATAGGAAATTTGTTTGTAACAATTTAAAAGTTAGGTTCTAGAGGTTATATGGGAGAGGGGTGGGGTTTGTGGGATAGGGAGGGAGGTGGCGGGTGTTCGTGGGATAGGGAGGGAGGTGGCGGGGTTTGTGGGATAGGGAGGGAGTTGGTGGGAGGCAGTTAGGTTTTTGTGGGATAGGGAGGGAGGGTGTGTATGGGATATTTATTTGTTAAACTTGGCAATGTTTTAAAAGAGTATTCCGTTTCCAACAGGTTAGCCCCTAATGGCCCCAATTGCAATAGTGCGCCCACTTATTGGCCCCAATAGCAATAGTGCTCCAATGGTAATATTGCACTATTATTTTTGGAGACATTAACTATAGTGGCCTGCATACTAATAGCGCACTCTCTTAGTGGCCTCAATAATAGTGCGTTCCCAATAGTAATAGTGCTCCCCCTTAGTGCCCTTGAGCAACAATCATGGCAAGTAGTTTTACTCACTAATCCTGATTCTGTTTGTTAAATGTGATTTGGCCCGATTCTTATCTACACTGATTACCCATTACTGACTCCAGGGCTTGTTGTTTTCTTTGTTGCCTGCTTACTCCACCAGTCAGCGACTACTCTGCAGATGCAAGCTAGAGATTCGTAGCAGCAGAGTCCAGATCCCTGTACAGGGGTTAAAGGGTGAAAACCTGCGGTCCCTAGCCTCTGCTACCCAGAGTAGCCAGCGCCAAGTCTGGCTGTGGTAGTGCAATTGCTGAACAGGCAATTCCGAACACAAAAATGTTAGAGGAATTTTGCATTATAGAAAATGTGTTTGTAAAAATTAAAAGTTAGGTTTGAGAGGTTATATGGGAGAGGGGTGGGGTTTGTGGGATAGGGAGGGAGGTGGTGGGGTTTGTGGGATAGGGAGGGAGTTGGTGGGAGGTAGTGGGGTTTTTGTGGGATAGGGAGGGAGGGTGTTTATGGGATATTTATTTGTTAAACTTGGCAATGTTTTAAAAGAGTATTCCGTTTCCAACAGGTTAGCCCCTAATGGCCCCAATTGCAATAGTGCGCCCACTTATTGGCCCCAATAGCAATAGTGCACCTCCTTAATGTCCCCAATAGCAATAGTGCTCCAATGGCAATATTGCACTATTATTTTAGAAGACATTAACTATAGTGGCCTGCATACTAATAGCGCACTCTCTTAGTGGCCTCAATAATAGTGCTTCCCCAATAGTAATAGTGCTCCCCCTTAGTGCCCTTGAGCAACAATCATGGCAAGTAGTTTTACTCACTAATCCTGATTCTGTTTGTTAAATGTGATTTGGCCCGATTCTTATCTAAACTGATTACCCATTACTGACTCCAGGGCTTGTTGTTTTCTTTGTTGCCTGCTTACTCCACCAGTCAGCGACTACTCTGGAGATGCAAGCTAGGGATTCGTAGCAGCAGAGTCCAGATCCCTGTACAGGGGTTAAAGGGTGAAAACCTGCGGTCCCTAGCCTCTGCTACCCAGAGTAGCCAGCGCCAAGTCTGGCTGTGGTAGTGCAATTGCTGAACAGGCAATTCCGAACACAAAAATGTTAGAGGAATTTAGCATTATACGAAATTTGTTTGTAAAAATTTAACAGTTAGGTTCTAGAGGTTATATGGGAGAGGGGTGGGGTTTGTGGGATAGGGAGGGAGGTGGTGGGGGTTCGTGAGATAGGGAGGGAAGTGTTGAGGTTTGTGGGATAGGGAGGGAGTTGGTGGGAGGTAGTGGGGTTTTTGTGGGATAGGGAGGGAGGGTGTTTATGGGATATTTATTTGTTAAACTTGGCAATGTTTTAAAGGAGTACTCCGTTTCCCACAGGTTAGCCCCTAATGGCCCCAATTGCAATAGTGCGCCCACTTATTGGCCCCAATAGCAATAGTGCACCTCCTTAATGGCCCCAATAGCAATAGTGCACCTCCTTAATGGCCCCAATAGCAATACTGCTCCAATGGTAATATTGCACTATTATTTTTGGAGACATTAACTATAGTGACCTGAATACTAATAGTGCACTTTCTTAGTGGCCTCAATAATAGTGCGTCCCCAATAGTAATAGTGCTCCCCCTTAGTGCCCTTGAGCAACAATCATGTCAAGTAGTTTTACTCACTGATGCTGATTCTGTTTGTTAAATCTGATTTGGCCCGATGCTTATCTACACTGATTACCCATTACTGACTCCAGGGCTTGTTGTTTTCTTTGTTGCCTGCTTACTCCACCAGTCAGCGACTACTCTGGAGATGCAAGCTAGGGATTTGTAGCAGCAGAGTCCAGATCCCTGTACAGGGGTTAAAGGGTGAAAACCTGCGGTCCCTAGCCTCTGCTACCCACAGTAGCCAGTGCCAAGTCTGGCTGTGGTAGTGCAATTGCTGAACAGGCAATTCCGAACACAAAAATGTTAGAGGAATTTAGCATTATAGAAATTTGTTTGTAACAATTTAAAAGTTAGGTTCTAGAGGTTATATGGGAGAGGGGTGGGGTTTGTGGGATAGGGAGGGAGGTGGCGGGGGTTCGTGGGATAGGGAGGGAGGTGGCGGGGTTTGTGGGATAGGGAGGGAGTTGGTGGGAGGCAGTTAGGTTTTTGGGGGATAGGGAGGGAGGGTGTGTATGGGATATTTATTTGTTAAACTTGGCAATGTTTTAAAAGAGTATTCCGTTTCCAACAGGTTAGCCCCTAATGGCCCCAATTGCAATAGTGCGCCTCCTTAATGGCCCCAATAGCAATAGTGCTCCAATGGTAATATTGCACTATTATTTTTGGAGACATTAACTATAGTGGCCTGCATACTAATAGCGCACTCTCTTAGTGGCCTCAATAATAGTGCGTCCCCAATAGTAATAGTGCTCCCCCTTAGTGCCCTTGAGCAACAATCATGGCAAGTAGTTTTACTCACTAATCCTGATTCTGTTTGTTAAATGTGATTTGGCCCGATTCTTATCTAAACTGATTACCCATTACTGACTCCAGGGCTTGTTGTTTTCTTTGTTGCCTGCTTACTCCACCAGTCAGCGACTACTCTGGAGATGCAAGCTAGAGATTCGTAGCAGCAGAGTCCAGATCCCTGTACAGGGGTTAAAGGGTGAAAACCTGCGGTCCCTAGCCTCTGCTACCCAGAGTAGCCAGCGCCAAGTCTGGCTGTGGTAGTGCAATTGCTGAACAGGCAATTCCGAACACAAAAATGTTAGAGGAATTTTGCATTATAGAAAATGTGTTTGTAAAAATTAAAAGTCCGGTTTGAGAGGTTATATGGGAGAGGGGTGGGGTTTGTGGGATAGGGAGGGAGGTGGTGGGGGTTCGTGGGATAGGGAGGGAGGTGGTGGGGTTTGTGGGATAGGGAAGGAGTTGGTGGGAGGTAGTGGGGTTTTTGTGGGATAGGGAGGGAGGGTGTGTATGGGATATTTATATGTTAAACTTGGCAATGTTTTAAAAGAGTATTCCGTTTCCAAGAGGTTAGCCCCTAATGGCCCCAATTGCAATAGTGCGCCCACTTATTGGCCCCAAAAGCAATAGTGCACCTCCTTAATGGCCCCAATAGCAATACTGCTCCAATGGTAATATTGCACTATTATTTTTGGAGACATTAACTATAGTGACCTGAATACTAATAGTGCACTTTCTTAGTGGCCTCAATAATAGTGCGCCCCCAATAGTAATAGTGCTCCCCCTTAGTGCCCTTGAGCAACAATCATGGCAAGTAGTTTTACTCACTGATGCTGATTCTGTTTGTTAAATCTGATTTGGCCCAATGCTTATCTACACTGATTACCCATTACTGACTCCAGGGCTTGTTGTTTTCTTTGTTGCCTGCTTACTCCACCAGTCAGCGACTACTCTGGAGATGCAAGCTAGGGATTCGTAGCAGCAGAGTCCAGATCCCTGTACAGGGGTTAAAGGGTGAAAACCTGCGGTCCCTAGCCTCTGCTACCCAGAGTAGCCAGCGCCAAGTCTGGCTGTGGTAGGGCAATTGCTGAACAGGCAATTCCGAACACAAAAATGTTAGAGGAATTTTGCATTATAGAAAATGTGTTTGTAAAAATTAAAAGTTAGGTTTGAGAGGTTATATGGGAGAGGGGTGGGGTTTGTGGGATAGGGAGGGAGGTGGTGGGGGTTCGTGGGATAGGGAAGGAGGTGGTGGGGTTTGTGGGATAGGAAGGGAGTTGGTGGGAGGTAGTGGGGTTTTTGTGGGATAGGGAGGGAGGGTGTGTATGGGATATTTATATGTTAAACTTGGCAATGTTTTAAAAGATTATTCCGTTTCCAACAGGTTAGCCCCTAATGGCCCCAATTGCAATAGTGCGCCCACTTATTGGCCCCAATAGCAATAGTGCACCTCCTTAATGGCCCCAATAGCAATACTGCTCCAATGGTAATATTGCACTATTATTTTTGGAGACATTAACTATAGTGACCTGAATACTAATAGTGCACTTTCTTAGTGGCCTCAATAATAGTGCGTCCCCAATAGAAATAGTGCTCCCCCTTAGTGCCCTTGAGCAACAATCATGGCAAGTAGTTTTACTCACTAATCCTGATTCTGTTTGATAAATGTGATTTGGCCCGATTCTTATCTACACTGATTACCCATTACTGACTCCAGGGCTTGTTGTTTTCTTTGTTGCCTGCTTACTCCACCAGTCAGCGACTACTCTGGAGATGCAAGCTAGGGATTCGTAGCAGCAGAGTCCAGATCCCTGTACAGGGGTTAAAGGGTGAAAACCTGCGGTCCCTAGCCTCTGCTACCCAGAGTAGCCAGCGCCAAGTCTGGCTGTGGTAGTGCAATTGCTGAACAGGCAATTCCGAACACAAAAATGTTAGAGGAATTTAGCATTATACGAAATTTGTTTGTAAAAATTTAACAGTTAGGTTCTAGAGGTTATATGGGAGAGGGGTGGGGTTTGTGGGATAGGGAGGGAGGTGGTGGGGGTTCGTGAGATAGGGAGGGAAGTGTTGAGGTTTGTGGGATAGGGAGGGAGTTGGTGGGAGGTAGTGGGGTTTTTGTGGGATAGGGAGGGAGGGTGTTTATGGGATATTTATTTGTTAAACTTGGCAATGTTTTAAAAGAGTACTCCGTTTCCCACAGGTTAGCCCCTAATGGCCCCAATTGCAATAGTGCGCCCACTTATTGGCCCCAATAGCAATAGTGCACCTCCTTAATGGCCCCAATAGCAATAGTGCACCTCCTTAATGGCCCCAATAGCAATACTGCTCCAATGGTAATATTGCACTATTATTTTTGGAGACATTAACTATAGTGACCTGAATACTAATAGTGCACTTTCTTAGTGGCCTCAATAATAGTGCGTCCCCAATAGTAATAGTGCTCCCCCTTAGTGCCCTTGAGCAACAATCATGTCAAGTAGTTTTACTCACTGATGCTGATTCTGTTTGTTAAATCTGATTTGGCCCGATGCTTATCTACACTGATTACCCATTACTGACTCCAGGGCTTGTTGTTTTCTTTGTTGCCTGCTTACTCCACCAGTCAGCGACTACTCTGGAGATGCAAGCTAGGGATTTGTAGCAGCATAGTCCAGATCCCTGTACAGGGGTTAAAGGGTGAAAACCTGCGGTCCCTAGCCTCTGCTACCCACAGTAGCCAGTGCCAAGTCTGGCTGTGGTAGTGCAATTGCTGAACAGGCAATTCCGAACACAAAAATGTTAGAGGAATTTAGCATTATAGGAAATTTGTTTGTAACAATTTAAAAGTTAGGTTCTAGAGGTTATATGGGAGAGGGGTGGGGTTTGTGGGATAGGGAGGGAGGTGGCGGGGGTTCGTGGGATAGGGAGGGAGGTGGCGGGGTTTGTGGGATAGGGAGGGAGTTGGTGGGAGGCAGTTAGGTTTTTGTGGGATAGGGAGGGAGGGTGTGTATGGGATATTTATTTGTTAAACTTGGCAATGTTTTAAAAGAGTATTCCGTTTCCAACAGGTTAGCCCCTAATGGCCCCAATTGCAATAGTGCGCCTCCTTAATGGCCCCAATAGCAATAGTGCTCCAATGGTAATATTGCACTATTATTTTTGGAGACATTAACTATAGTGGCCTGCATACTAATAGCGCACTCTCTTAGTGGCCTCAATAATAGTGCGTCCCCAATAGTAATAGTGCTCCCCCTTAGTGCCCTTGAGCAACAATCATGGCAAGTAGTTTTACTCACTAATCCTGATTCTGTTTGTTAAATGTGATTTGGCCCGATTCTTATCTAAACTGATTACCCATTACTGACTCCAGGGCTTGTTGTTTTCTTTGTTGCCTGCTTACTCCACCAGTCAGCGACTACTCTGGAGATGCAAGCTAGAGATTCGTAGCAGCAGAGTCCAGATCCCTGTACAGGGGTTAAAGGGTGAAAACCTGCGGTCCCTAGCCTCTGCTACCCAGAGTAGCCAGCGCCAAGTCTGGCTGTGGTAGTGCAATTGCTGAACAGGCAATTCCGAACACAAAAATGTTAGAGGAATTTTGCATTATAGAAAATGTGTTTGTAAAAATTAAAAGTCCGGTTTGAGAGGTTATATGGGAGAGGGGTGGGGTTTGTGGGATAGGGAGGGAGGTGGTGGGGGTTCGTGGGATAGGGAGGGAGGTGGTGGGGTTTGTGGGATAGGGAAGGAGTTGGTGGGAGGTAGTGGGGTTTTTGTGGGATAGGGAGGGAGGGTGTCTATGGGATATTTATATGTTAAACTTGGCAATGTTTTAAAAGAGTATTCCGTTTCCAAGAGGTTAGCCCCTAATGGCCCCAATTGCAATAGTGCGCCCACTTATTGGCCCCAAAAGCAATAGTGCACCTCCTTAATGGCCCCAATAGCAATACTGCTCCAATGGTAATATTGCACTATTATTTTTGGAGACATTAACTATAGTGACCTGAATACTAATAGTGCACTTTCTTAGTGGCCTCAATAATAGTGCGCCCCCAATAGTAATAGTGCTCCCCCTTAGTGCCCTTGAGCAACAATCATGGCAAGTAGTTTTACTCACTGATGCTGATTCTGTTTGTTAAATCTGATTTGGCCCAATGCTTATCTACACTGATTACCCATTACTGACTCCAGGGCTTGTTGTTTTCTTTGTTGCCTGCTTACTCCACCAGTCAGCGACTACTCTGGAGATGCAAGCTAGGGATTCGTAGCAGCAGAGTCCAGATCCCTGTACAGGGGTTAAAGGGTGAAAACCTGCGGTCCCTAGCCTCTGCTACCCAGAGTAGCCAGCGCCAAGTCTGGCTGTGGTAGGGCAATTGCTGAACAGGCAATTCCGAACACAAAAATGTTAGAGGAATTTTGCATTATAGAAAATGTGTTTGTAAAAATTAAAAGTTAGGTTTGAGAGGTTATATGGGAGAGGGGTGGGGTTTGTGGGATAGGGAGGGAGGTGGTGGGGGTTCGTGGGATAGGGAAGGAGGTGGTGGGGTTTGTGGGATAGGAAGGGAGTTGGTGGGAGGTAGTGGGGTTTTTGTGGGATAGGGAGGGAGGGTGTGTATGGGATATTTATATGTTAAACTTGGCAATGTTTTAAAAGAGTATTCCGTTTCCAACAGGTTAGCCCCTAATGGCCCCAATTGCAATAGTGCGCCCACTTATTGGCCCCAATAGCAATAGTGCACCTCCTTAATGGCCCCAATAGCAATACTGCTCCAATGGTAATATTGCACTATTATTTTTGGAGACATTAACTATAGTGACCTGAATACTAATAGTGCACTTTCTTAGTGGCCTCAATAATAGTGCGTCCCCAATAGTAATAGTGCTCCCCCTTAGTGCCCTTGAGCAACAATCATGGCAAGTAGTTTTACTCACTAATCCTGATTCTGTTTGATAAATGTGATTTGGCCCGATTCTTATCTACACTGATTACCCATTACTGACTCCAGGGCTTGTTGTTTTCTTTGTTGCCTGCTTACTCCACCAGTCAGCGACTACTCTGGAGATGCAAGCTAGGGATTCGTAGCAGCAGAGTCCAGATCCCTGTACAGGGGTTAAAGGGTGAAAACCTGCGGTCCCTAGCCTCTGCTACCCAGAGTAGCCAGCGCCAAGTCTGGCTGTGGTAGTGCAATTGCTGAACAGGCAATTCCGAACACAAAAATGTTAGAGGAATTTAGCATTATAGGAAATTTAATTGTAAAAATTTAAAAGTTAGGTTCTAGAGGTTATATGGGAGAGGGGTGGGGTTTGTGGGATAGGGAGGGAGGTGGTGGGGTTTGTGGGATAGGGAGGAAGGTGGTGGGGTTTGTGGGATAGGGAGGGAGTTGGTGGGAGGTAGTTGGGTTTTAGTGGGATAGGGAGGGAGGGTGTGTATGGGATATTTATTTGTTAAACTTGGCAATGTTTTAAAAGAGTATTCCGTTTCCAACAGGTTAGCCCCTAATGGCCCCAATTGCAATAGTGCGCCCACTTATTGGCCCCAAAAGCAATAGTGCACCTCCTTAATGGCCCCAATAGCAATACTGCTCCAATGGTAATATTGCACTATTATTTTTGGAGACATTAACTATAGTGACCTGAATACTAATAGTGCACTTTCTTAGTGGCCTCAATAATAGTGCGTCCCCAATAGTAATAGTGCTCCCCCTTAGTGCCCTTGAGCAACAATCATGTCAAGTAGTTTTACTCACTGATGCTGATTCTGTTTGTTAAATCTGATTTGGCCCGATGCTTATCTACACTGATTACCCATTACTGACTCCAGGGCTTGTTGTTTTCTTTGTTGCCTGCTTACTCCACCAGTCAGCGACTACTCTGGAGATGCAAGCTAGGGATTCGTAGCAGCAGAGTCCAGATCCCTGTACAGGGGTTAAAGGGTGAAAACCTGCGGTCCCTAGCCTCTGCTACCCAGAGTAGCCAGCGCCAAGTCTGGCTGTGGTAGTGCAATTGCTGAACAGGCAATTCCGAACACAAACATGTTAGAGGAATTTTGCATTATAGAAAATGTGTTTGTAAAAATTAAAAGTTAGGTTTGAGAGGTTATATGGGAGAGGGGTGGGGTTTGTGGGATAGGGAGGGAGGTGGTGGGTGTTCGTGGGATAGGGAGGGAGGTGGTGGGGTTTGTGGGATAGGGAGGGAGTTGGTGGGAGGTAGTGGGCTTTTTGTGGGAAAGGGAGGGAGGGTGTGTATGGGATATTTATATGTTAAACTTGGCAATGTTTTAAAAGAGTATTCCGTTTCCAACAGGTTAGCCCCTAATGGCCCCAATTGCAATAGTGCGCCCACTTATTGGCCCCAATAGCAATAGTGCACCTCCTTAATGGCCCCAATAGCAATACTGCTCCAATGGTAATATTGCACTATTATTTTTGGAGACATTAACTATAGTGACCTGAATACTAATAGTGCACTTTCTTAGTGGCCTCAATAATAGTGCGCCCCCAATAGTAATAGTGCTCCCCCTTAGTGCCCTTGAGCAACAATCATGGCAAGTAGTTTTACTCACTGATGCTGATTCTGTTTGTTAAATCTGATTTGGCCCAATGCTTATCTACACTGATTACCCATTACTGACTCCAGGGCTTGTTGTTTTCTTTGTTGCCTGCTTACTCCACCAGTCAGCGACTACTCTGGAGATGCAAGCTAGGGATTCGTAGCAGCAGAGTCCAGATCCCTGTACAGGGGTTAAAGGGTGAAAACCTGCGGTCCCTAGCCTCTGCTACCCAGAGTAGCCAGCGCCAAGTCTGGCTGTGGTAGGGCAATTGCTGAACAGGCAATTCCGAACACAAAAATGTTAGAGGAATTTTGCATTATAGAAAATGTGTTTGTAAAAATTAAAAGTTAGGTTTGAGAGGTTATATGGGAGAGGGGTGGGGTTTGTGGGATAGGGAGGGAGGTGGTGGGGGTTCGTGGGATAGGGAAGGAGGTGGTGGGGTTTGTGGGATAGGAAGGGAGTTGGTGGGAGGTAGTGGGGTTTTTGTGGGATAGGGAGGGAGGGTGTGTATGGGATATTTATATGTTAAACTTGGCAATGTTTTAAAAGATTATTCCGTTTCCAACAGGTTAGCCCCTAATGGCCCCAATTGCAATAGTGCGCCCACTTATTGGCCCCAATAGCAATAGTGCACCTCCTTAATGGCCCCAATAGCAATACTGCTCCAATGGTAATATTGCACTATTATTTTTGGAGACATTAACTATAGTGACCTGAATACTAATAGTGCACTTTCTTAGTGGCCTCAATAATAGTGCGTCCCCAATAGAAATAGTGCTCCCCCTTAGTGCCCTTGAGCAACAATCATGGCAAGTAGTTTTACTCACTAATCCTGATTCTGTTTGATAAATGTGATTTGGCCCGATTCTTATCTACACTGATTACCCATTACTGACTCCAGGGCTTGTTGTTTTCTTTGTTGCCTGCTTACTCCACCAGTCAGCGACTACTCTGGAGATGCAAGCTAGGGATTCGTAGCAGCAGAGTCCAGATCCCTGTACAGGGGTTAAAGGGTGAAAACCTGCGGTCCCTAGCCTCTGCTACCCAGAGTAGCCAGCGCCAAGTCTGGCTGTGGTAGTGCAATTGCTGAACAGGCAATTCCGAACACAAAAATGTTAGAGGAATTTAGCATTATACGAAATTTGTTTGTAAAAATTTAACAGTTAGGTTCTAGAGGTTATATGGGAGAGGGGTGGGGTTTGTGGGATAGGGAGGGAGGTGGTGGGGGTTCGTGAGATAGGGAGGGAAGTGTTGAGGTTTGTGGGATAGGGAGGGAGTTGGTGGGAGGTAGTGGGGTTTTTGTGGGATAGGGAGGGAGGGTGTTTATGGGATATTTATTTGTTAAACTTGGCAATGTTTTAAAAGAGTACTCCGTTTCCCACAGGTTAGCCCCTAATGGCCCCAATTGCAATAGTGCGCCCACTTATTGGCCCCAATAGCAATAGTGCACCTCCTTAATGGCCCCAATAGCAATAGTGCACCTCCTTAATGGCCCCAATAGCAATACTGCTCCAATGGTAATATTGCACTATTATTTTTGGAGACATTAACTATAGTGACCTGAATACTAATAGTGCACTTTCTTAGTGGCCTCAATAATAGTGCGTCCCCAATAGTAATAGTGCTCCCCCTTAGTGCCCTTGAGCAACAATCATGTCAAGTAGTTTTACTCACTGATGCTGATTCTGTTTGTTAAATCTGATTTGGCCCGATGCTTATCTACACTGATTACCCATTACTGACTCCAGGGCTTGTTGTTTTCTTTGTTGCCTGCTTACTCCACCAGTCAGCGACTACTCTGGAGATGCAAGCTAGGGATTTGTAGCAGCATAGTCCAGATCCCTGTACAGGGGTTAAAGGGTGAAAACCTGCGGTCCCTAGCCTCTGCTACCCACAGTAGCCAGTGCCAAGTCTGGCTGTGGTAGTGCAATTGCTGAACAGGCAATTCCGAACACAAAAATGTTAGAGGAATTTAGCATTATAGGAAATTTGTTTGTAACAATTTAAAAGTTAGGTTCTAGAGGTTATATGGGAGAGGGGTGGGGTTTGTGGGATAGGGAGGGAGGTGGCGGGGGTTCGTGGGATAGGGAGGGAGGTGGCGGGGTTTGTGGGATAGGGAGGGAGTTGGTGGGAGGCAGTTAGGTTTTTGTGGGATAGGGAGGGAGGGTGTGTATGGGATATTTATTTGTTAAACTTGGCAATGTTTTAAAAGAGTATTCCGTTTCCAACAGGTTAGCCCCTAATGGCCCCAATTGCAATAGTGCGCCTCCTTAATGGCCCCAATAGCAATAGTGCTCCAATGGTAATATTGCACTATTATTTTTGGAGACATTAACTATAGTGGCCTGCATACTAATAGCGCACTCTCTTAGTGGCCTCAATAATAGTGCGTCCCCAATAGT